>NC_142009.1:85146932-85449432 GCF_049901735.1 Notechis scutatus | reverse complement strand
GCCTGGCACCTTTTTTTGTGGGGTCATTTATATGTCTTCCTATGTCTGGGCATTCAACTGCAGTGGAACCTCGGGTCATGAATGCTTCTGTTCACGATCAAATCAGATGACAACCAGAATTTTCAGAACAGTTTTGCTTCTGGTCGTGAACAGATCTTTGGGTGGCGACCAAGCAAACCTGAAAATTGCCAGGGCAATTTCCCCTGCCGTGGCAATTTCCTCTTCGGCGCCATTTTTTTTCTCTGCACATGCGCAAACAGTCGTGCTTCTGGTTATGACCAAATCGGGTTGTGACCATAGTCTGGAAAGGATTATGGTTGCAACCCGAGGCTCCACTGTATTAGAATAGCCAGTGGAGTGAGGTTTAAGGGAATCCATATGAACAATACTGTGTCCCAAAGACTATAGCTTTCCTGCCAAAGCCTCAGTTTTGGTTTCTTTTTCCTGCAGGAGAAACATTAGATATGATATGATATAACACGAACTTACTTTTCATTTCTTGTTCAAAGTAATAAATCTGTTTTGCTGGCTGTCACAATGCTGTGAAAAAATTCTCACCATCATTCTTGGGGTGTGATAATAATTGTTGGCAAATTTCAGCTCCCCAATTTTTCATTTCTGCCATCAGCATATGAAGAACTTACCTTAGACAAACCTTCTGGTACTGAAGAACATAATATGGCACACATATTATGTGAATATGTGAAATGTCAAGTTTGACAGCACTTTTGCTTTGAGCAATTGTGCTTAATAAATTCATCAACCTTTCTCAAGTGAAACTCGTCAGTTGCTATCAAAGGTCACCTAGTCAGTTTTTGATAAGACAGATCAGCTCCTCCTGGTTCATGGGGTGTGTGTGTGTGTTGGCCCAGAGATTTTTTAGCATTTAGATCAATATAGTTATTATTATAAACAATCTGCATTTGATAGTGAATTTCAATTGGAGGGCAGTCAAAAATTCCATTACATCGCATTGTTTAAAGCACACAGATGCATACTCACTACAGGTTTCCTTTGAGCTTTTCTCATAATTAATGTCTGGCATGTGACAGAACAGACGCTAAAGAACATGTCAGAACTTTAGAACGTCATGAGTACATCAGAAGCATTAATTTTCAATCACTCCTCATAATATATTTAATTTCAGTAATGCGCTTGACAAAGTAGCCCATGGTATTCTGACTGGTAAGCTAGTGAAGCATGGGCTAGATGGCATGATAAGTAGATCTACAACTGGTTCAAAAATCATATTCAAGGTGTTATAATTTGTTCCTCATCAAACTGGAGTATGGAGACAATAGGTCACCACAAAGTTCTTTCCAAATTCCTGTACTCTTCAATGTGTTTATTAATTACTTCCCTGTTATTCTGATATTCTGATTAAGTAGCAGATGACACAAACTTGGGTGGGCCAGATAATGTGCTAGAAAACTGAAATATAATTAATACATTTTGTGATAAAATAGAATGGAAATATCAGAATGAACTCTAGATAAGCGTAATGTGAAATGTTTTGCTTAGGTAATAGAACGGCGTAGAATAGGCAATAGAGCTTGTAAAGAAAATTTGTTTATTTCATTTTTCTACCTCCATTTGTATGACTGTATCAGAATTATACAAAGTTTTCAGCCTTTATGAAGGACCTTCCCTTCCCCTTCCCCCATATGAGGAGGTGTTGTTTGCTTTAACAACATTTTTCTCCAACTCATTTCTGCAAATCATAGTACCCAAAAAGCTGTTTTTTTGCACCTGTAACAGAAAGTCCCCTTATCTTCCTTCACTAGCTAGCTACCTGTCTCCAGCTTTATGTTGAATAGGAGGAATACATGCTCCATCACATTTAATTTGGTGCTATGTGTTTTCAAATTTTACACAGTGCTTTCAAGAACAATAACAATTGCTCCTTCTATTGGGAGAGAAGGCTTGGCTAAAGAAAACATTAAGGCCTGCAAACACAGATATCATGCAGATCCTTATAAATTGGCCTGTTTTTGCCTGCTACTTCTGAAGACTTATGGATAGCATTTGAAGTATTTTCCTCATATCTTTTACTGGCGAGGAGTTCATAAGTTTGACTATGGCTGGTCTGAGCTTAGAACGAAGTGCATGACGATTTCAATGGTTATGCAATAAAATGAAACAAAACACTGTTCTCTCGGAGCACAGGAAATCCTTTGGCTGAAGACGAGAGCTTTACAGTTAAAACTATACTTAAAAGCAATATGATGCTTAATTAGAAAGTATGTTCTGCATAAATATTTCTGGTATTGTGTGGAATAGTGTTTTTCTTTTGTTTACTATGAGTAAGCACTCGTGGTTTTTTTTTAAATGATATGGTTAGCATATATCACAGAGTATTAGATATTACCGAAAATGTACAAAAAATATAATAATGTAGATAGAAACACATTGTTTTCCCAATCCTGGAAAAAAAAAAACTTTGATAGTCGAACAAGTACCATTTTCTGCTTTGCTGAGTCCAACAATTTGGTGGGTCCTTAGTTTCATTTCTTACAATCCTTGATTTTGAAAATTGGACTCAGTTCATCCAAGAGAGAGAACATTCAAATCACCCTCTTGAGTTCTGTGGGTTTTCTTATTTTAACTTGTCTTGAGGCTTTATCTAAAAATGCTGCTCAGAGAAAACAGAACTTTGAAAGTACATTCTGAAATCATAGAAGCAGGCAAAGGATTTTGGTCTGGGAAGAATCTGCTTTCTATTATTACTTTCTGGCCTGTGGGGCAGTAGAAAGGGCACTTCGGAATGTCCACATCATTTTGGAAGGTGTTAGAGGAAATTTTTTGAAACTCAGAATAGATGTGGTGAACTTAGTAGAAGCTTATTTTAGATTTTATTTTTGAACCGAAAACTCTTGAATTGAATGGACTCCTGGTAAATTCCTGGACATTTTGGCAATAGTTCTAAAATAGTTTGCTCTTGCCTTTTCACAAGATGCTTTTTTTTAAAAAAAATTACCATTCTAGTTTCAGTCAGCTTGATGGTTTACCATAGTATTTAAGTAAGTTGTTTTGCCAAGTGTCATGGCACTGATCGGATGCCCAGGCAATTTGTTCTTTGGGATTCAGACAATGAGCACAGAGGAAATAGTAGTAACTGTGAGAAGGATCTCAGAGTCCTAGTAGACAACCATTTAAATATGAGCCAGCAGTGTGCAGCAGCTGTCAAAAAAGCCAACACAGTTCTAGGTTGCATAAACAGAGGGATAGAATCAAGATCACACGAAGTGTTAATACTACTTTATAATGCCTTGGACTTAAGTTGCCAGGGTTGGAGACCCCTGCTTTGTAGAATACCTTGACCTCCAAATCTTCTTTGTATTAGCCCCTGAGATATTGGAACACTGCTATCGTGTCTCCCCTGGTCCTTCTTTTCATTAGACTACACATACCCAGTTCCTGCAACTGTTCTTTATATGTTTTAGCCTCCAGTCCCCTAATCATCTTTGTTGCTCTTCTCTGCACTCTTTCTAGAGTCTCAACATCTTTTTTACATCGTGGCGACCTGTGGACTTAAACTCCCAGAATTCCTCAGCCAGCAAAGCAAACCTGGAAGCTTTGGCATCTACAAAATTCAGGACAGGGACCATGGTTTGTCCAGCTCCTATAATGGTCTCCCCCCTCATTTTGCAGTTTCCTTTTTAAGTTCTATACAGACCAGCAGTTAAAAGTAAATTTTTAGTAAGATGGCTGAGTAATTCTGAGAGTTGAAGTCCACAAGTCTTAAAGTTGCTAAGGTTGGAGACCCCTGCTCCAAAGCACCTGAGGGCAGGACAAGAAGCAATGGGTGGAAACTAATCAAGGAGAGAAGCAATTTAGAACTAAGGAGAAATTTCCTGACAGTTAAAGCAATTAATCAGTGGAACAACTTGTGTCCAGAAGTTGTGAATGCTCCAACACTGGAAGTTTTTAAAAAGATGTTGGATAACCCTTTGTCTGAAATGGTATAGGGTTTCCTGCCTAAGCAGGGGGTTGGGCTAGAAGACCTCCAAGGTCCCTTTCAACTCTGTTATTCTATTCTATTTAAATAAAGAGGTGTTAAGCTTTATTATTAAGTCAAGCAAACAGATTTAAAAGCATACCATAATAAGCATGCTTACTAAACAATATGATACCCAAATTGCTTATATGTTGTCAGGAGCTCCGTAATAATGGCAGCAGAGATACCCCAAGGGTGGCCAATTTCCACAGTATCTAGTGCTAAGTTCTGTGCAGAAGGTCCCAACAAATGACAGCCTAAGGGTTTCCCCCTCTCAAAACCTGGCACTGTGACTTCATGGTCCTGCTTCCATGGCCACAAGACTGCAAGACATGACCTTGACTGAGCATCACATGGCTCTGGGATGGGAACCAAAAGCCTGAGACTTTCTCAGATATCCAACTATGGGAAGATTCCACCCTGCCTTTTCCTTTATTCAGCAAGCAAGAGTAAAAAACAATCAGACTGGCTTTGGAATAAGTTCCAAACCATTAGGGCATTTTTTTTAAAAATATGAAGGAGAAATTGAAATATGTCATCAAACTCCTCAAAATCTTTCACATTACACATTACAAATCTGGTCTTTCACATCACACCACAAAAAACCCAGTTGTGCTTAGCTTCTAAGCCCGTGATGGCGACTCAATGGCATGCGTGCCGGAAGTGGCATGCAGAGCCACTTCTGCTGGCACGTGAGAGTTCACCCAGAAGAGCCCCACTGCGCATGTATGCGTGCCGCCCGCCCGCCTGCCTGCCAGCTGATTGTCGGATATCTGGTGCACATGCGTGGGGGCAGGGGTGCGCAGAGATCACAGCCTGTGCGGGGGCATCTCGTACACATGCACAGGGGGCGTGGGAGCCCCCCATGTGCATTGCCATCTGGATACTGGCACGTACACAATTTTCGGCATGGGAGCCCAAAAAGGTTAGCCACCACTGTTCTAAGCCCAAAGTTACAGTAGATATCCAGTGCCATCTGCAATAGCAAATTAAATGTTCTGTTGCAGGAAAGCAGCCATTGGGGGATTTCAAACCTGGAAGCTTTGGCAGCTACAAAATTCAGGACAGGGACAATGCTTTGTCCGTCCCCTATAATGGTCTCCCCCCTCATTTTGCAGTTTCCTTTTTAAGTTCTATATAGACCAGCAGTTAAGAGTAAATTCTAGTAAGATAATTCAGCACATTTGCAGACTGAAATTTTCCTATGCAATAGAGATAAATTGTGGCTAGAGAGCGAAATGTTCTTTAATCCACCCCCATACTAACCTATTGCTGCTGTTTGTATCGCTTCCTGCCCTAATTAAGCTTGGGTTTTCTGAAAAAAACAACAACACCAAAAGCCCATATCTTTCTGCAGTCTATTCCAATGCCTCTCCCTAAAGGTGACATTTTCTGTAGCTAATGAAAGTGTTACCTCAAATATATATCTCTTTCAGCTTATCTCTGCATGCATGGCGAAGTGTAGATGGGAATAGATCCTTTTAGCTGCTGAAGTTAGATGGAATGAAGAGTAAATGAGTTAGTAGGTGGGATAAAAAAAATCCATTATAATCACAACATTATTAATTAACACAATTAATAACTTCCAATATAATTCACACATGGAAGTGACTTAGAAAAAAAGGTTTCAAGCACATGCACATATCTTTTAATAGAAGAGGTAGGTCTTGTTTCAGCAGAACAGATGGGAGTAAAAAATATGTATGAATGTATCCCCAGTACCATATTTAAATAAGTGGGTGAATGATAACACGGAGAATGGAGAAGTAATAATTTTTCAGGTGTTTGGTTTTATTAGGTTATGTTTAACTAAGACATGGAATGGAGTCTATGCAATCAAGTGGCAGGAAAATCATAGCAGCGTACACAGGGATGGGATCCAACCGGTGTAACTACCGGTTCTGTTGCTCTGCATCGTGCGCGCAGAGGCAAGTCACGCGAGTTTAATTTACGACTTGCTGAGCTGCCCGGACAGCTGAGCAGTGCTGCGTGCAAGTGCGCAACGGTTGGAAAAGCCCTTTTTTCCTGCTTTTTCAACTGCAGCTGTGCCGCGTAAAGTAGCTGCAGTTGGAAAAGCAGGAAATAAAGGTCAGGTAAGAGCCTCGGTGGGCGGTGGGCCAAAACAGCAGCAGACATCGAACCGGTTCTATGTATGGCCTCTGTCTCCTGCTCTTCAGAACGACCAGTTCTACAGAGATGGACAGAACCGGTAGAATCCCACCCCTGAGTGTACAGATGTTGCACAGCTTCCTGCCCTATTAAAACTCATGGTGTAGTTGTAATGGAAGGCCTTATTAGCCTTGAATAAAGAGAAGGAGAGATGCTCCCTAGGAAACAATTGGTCGAAGAGTGGCAAGAGCCCACAGTTCCTGAGCTTCGTTTTTGGCTGTGACAACCCCTTGCAACCCTCTGCCAGTGAAAAAGGAGCTCGTGAGGGCCGCACGCAGCTCTCCTGAGCTCTGTTTTCACTAGCCCCTCCTTCATTGTTTCCAGGGTAGCAATTCCCCCCAAAAACCTGGAGCACCATTTGAATACCATTGGCATTGACCACATCACCACCAGTCAATTGCAAAAGGCACCTTTACTTGGAACAGCTCACATCCTGCAATGAGGCCTTTAATGCCATCGTATAACAACATCTTCTATCCCAAGTCCTTGGGAAGGACTTGATAGGTGGCTAAAAGTGTCAAATCTGGTCTAAACATCTGGCTGGCTGTGCAACCAATCATAATTATGCTAACAGTCCCCTCCATGGATACACCCTTGTTCCATGGGTGCGGGGGAGGGGCTTGTGTGGTTCTGATGAGATTGAGAGCTATGCTGGTGGTAGTGTATTCTGCTAGAAGGATTGCCACATTAGACAGATCTTAGCAGAAGAGTCAGACTATGTATCCATCAACTCATTTAATATGGTTGATGGAAAACAGAAAAAGAATCTTATACCAGATCAGTCACATCAGATGTTAAGAGTTTCTGGACATCTGTCAGCAAGTGGGCAACAGGACTCAAGAGGTATGGCTGGGCAACCAGGGCTTAGACCAGTAGGATGATTAGAAGAACAACCGTAGACAAGGGTTGTTGTTCTTCTAAGGGGCTGCAAAAGTGCACAATCGTGCCTACCGTCCCTGTCCTATCGTCCCCATTTATTCGTACACATTTCCTGTATTCCTACTCACGTTTATACTTATACCTATTATCTTGTAAGCGATTGACAAATCAAATTAAAAAAAATCAAATAAAAAATAAAAAAATAGACAAGGCAAAAGTGTACTGTATTTGAAAATTGTAACACTACAGCCACCTATTATAAATCACAACATACAAAGTGAGCCTCCTTAAAGCAAACGTTTGAACTGTGGAAAAGAATTTATCGGGACATTATCATTGAATAACAATTAGCAGATCAAAGGAGATTCATTACCAAAAATAAATTATTCAGGGATGCAAAACTGGAAGAGATTCAAAAAAAAAAAAAAAAAAGAAAAAGAAAAAAAAAGAAAATGGAAACCCAGTATAATAGAACAGTAGAAAAAACTTGAGAAACACTAAGCGTTTTTAGTGTTACAGATAGAGCAGTGGAATTTGGCCCAGAGAAAAGTGCTGCAGTAGCAATAAGCCAGGGTAAACGCATAAATAGTAATGAAATGGAAATTCAAATGGCTAAACTATCAGGAGGAAGCCTACAAGTATCGGGGAACTTCACAGTTGGATAACGTCAAGTGTGGGCAAGTTAAAGATTAAACACAAGCAGTAGTTTCCTGCTGTTTGCACGTTCAAACATCGCTAGTGATTTCGATTCACATTTAATGCCTCCACAAATATTTCAAGCTTAGCTATTTGAAATTATATCCATTTCTGGAATTTTTTCCGGTGGCACTTTTGGAAGAAAACAATTAGCAAAACCAGAGCACCTGACCATAGGGCCACTGCAATGGTTGTAAGGGCAAGGACTATAAGGATTGTAAAGTTACTTTTACAATTTTCAGAGTCATTAACTGAAGACTACCTGTATAACATATGAGAAATAAGTACAATCACCGTCATTCTGCAATCTCAGATTTGCACAGGGGAATTCTTCTTTTGTTGGAATTCTGCAGTTTTCTTCAGTGGAGGCAGCAGATCTGTATGGATACATTGGCAACTTTAAATTGTCTGGACTCCAGCTCTCAGAGTTTCCAAGCCAGCATGCTTTAGAAACTTTTAGAATCCTCACTCTGGTCTCAGAAATCTATAGACGAAGTCAGAAGAAGAATTAATTTTTGTGTAAACTATAGAGTCACTTGACAGTGTACAATGGGCCCAGGACAGAGGTGACAGATTAACAGTGAGATCTGATAGCAATCTCAGAGCAGTGGATAGGGAATCAGAGTTCTCTATTGTAACTTACATTCTGTAAGCCGCCTCGAGTCACCATGAATGAATAGGCGGGAATGTAAATTAAATAAATAAACAAACAAACAAACTGCCTATTATAACTGCTCAGTTAGCTATAATATAAAATTATTCGTGGGTATAACTTGAGTATCATAAGCAGATGAAGCTAATACCCCAAAACTTAACCTGTGAACATTTTAGCATGCATTTGGCTAGATGGTGCTTGGGGTATTTATATAGTAGATAAATATTTAGCTAGCTAATAAGCAAATTGAATCTAGATAAATGTCTAGTGGCTGTGCTGTGCTGTGCTTTGGATCATAGGTCTGTTTACATCTGCACCAACACAGAAGTGATTTGATAGATACTTTAAAAAATCTGAAGCTACTGTTCTTTGCTTTTATTGGGAAAATGTTAAATGATCAGATATTTTCATGGGACTTTACTGAAATGTAGAAAAAATAGAAAATATAATTTTTACCTCTTTTTTTTTTTTTTAGCAAGGGTGAAATAGTTGCATTACTGTAATTTAAAATAAGGGGAACTAACAATCTTGAGAAAAACAAAAAAGCAGACATACAAGAAATAGAGAGTTGTTTGTTCTAACATCTAAGGTTAGTTTTAGTATTTTCTTACTGGTAACTTTTTTGAAATAGTTCCCTAAATGAAACTACGTATATCTGCTTTTTCCAGAAGTAGGAGAGAGTATTCTATTAACTTCAGCTGAAAGAAATTGGTAAATTTGATGTTAGTTTTTATCAAGACTTTGGAATAACAAGCTTGAATGGTAAATCAGTGGAAGATTGCATTACACAATATGAAATCCATTTTGTATTTTGTTAAATTGAGGTTAATATGCAAAAAAAGAGTTTACATATAATTTAGACTACGTTTAATATTGGTTGGTTGTAATCAAACTGCTGCTGAAGATCAATATGGCTTAGTCTTATCCTGTTATGGTTGTGTTTGGGCTGGTATCAGCAGAGTTATTAATCAGTGGTGGGTTTCAAATTTTTTTACTACTGGTTCTGTGGGTGTGGCTTGGTGGGCGTGGCTATGTGGTCATGTGACTGGGTGGTCATGTGACTGGAGGGGTTTTCAAAGACAGAAACTCACTTTCTGGAGCGGGCGTTGGACTAGATGACCTCCAGGTACTTTCCAGCCCTGGATTGCTGTGCTGTTTCAAAGCATCCTCTGAAGTTGCATCTAGTGCCAAGGTTTGTGGTCCTTCCTTCCTCTCCTTTTTCCCTCCCTCCTTTCCTTTCTTTTTTTCTTTCTTTTTCTTTTTTCCTTTCTCTTTCTTTTTCTTTCTCCCATTCTTCCCTTTCTTTCTCCCGTTCCTCCCTCTTTCTTTCTCTTTCTTTTTTTCTTTTGCATACCCTTGCACCCCATTTTTGGCCTAGTGGGCCTCAGGGAAGCCTCCTGGGAGCAAAAATGGGGCACGGGGAGGCGTGCAGCACCCCCCCCCCCCAGTGCCCCATTTTTGGCCTAGTGGGCCTCAGGGAAGCCTTCTGGGAGCAGAAAAAAAAGCATTTTGAAGCGGGGAATCAGCTGTGCTGCACAATTTAGATTAGCTAGAAAGCAAGAAATCTGATGATTTCCTGCTTTCTAGCCAATCTAAATCGCGCGGCACAGCTGATTGTTGCCTAGCTGATCGTCAGAAATACTGGTTCGGCTGAACCAGTAGCATTTTTTACTACCGGTTCAGCCGAACCGGGCTGAACCTGTAGAATACTACTACTGGTTACTAATATTGTTCAAGATGATTGGTACTCTATCAAGAACTATGGATTGTTTAGGTATAGGAATTGGCTAAAAAGTATTATATTATTCTGGAAAGCTATACAGATAATACTCGACTTACAACGATAATAGCATCTACTCATCATGATTGTAAGTTGGGAGGGTCATAAAGCCACATGATCTACCTGCTTTTACGATATTTTTTGTGGTGATCTTTTGCAATTGTTAAGTGAACCAATAGTTATAAGGGATCAGTTTTGCCAAAAGCTGGAAATAAATGCCAAAAATGATATAAAACACAGTCATGTGACTGTGGGGCATTGCATTGACAAGCACCCAACACGACTGCAGGAGGGAGGCACCAGAACTTCAGAACTAGATCATAAGTACATCCAGTCTGTCGTAACATTAAATGGTTGCCATAAGTCAAGTACTATCTGTACCTGATCTGCAGTAAGAGTTTGCTAATACAATTGATCAGAATAGAGTTGGAAGTGACATTGGAGGTCTTCTAATCCAGCCCCTGATCAAGCAGGAGACCCTATACCATTTCAGGCAAGTGACTATCCAGTCTCTTCTTAAAAACCTTCAGTGATGAAGCATCTACAATTTCTGAAGGCAAGTTGATCCACTAGTTAATTGTCCTCACTGTTCGGAAGTTTCTCCTTAATTCCAGGTTGCTTCTCTCCTTGATTAGTTTCCATCCATTGTTTCTTGTCCTGCCTTTGGTGCTTGGAGAATAAATTGACCCCCTCCTCTTTGTGGAAGCCTCTCAAATACTGGAATGGGCTATCATGTCGCTCCTAGTCCTTCTTTTCTCTGGACTAGCCAAATGCAGATCCTGCAACCATTTTTCATACGTTTTAGTCTCCAGGCCTTTAATCATCCTAGTTGTTGTTCTTTGCACTTTTTCCAAAGTCTCAATAGCTTGTCACATTGAAATTAAGTGGCTTTGTTTGTCTGTTTTAGAAGGTACAGAAAAAAAAAAAAGCCTTTTGAAAAATCATTGTTTTTGGAGCTCTATTTATAATTCTTAATTCATCTTTTTATTATGAATTTTGTTGGTGTGTGTCTCTGTGTTGTGATTCTTTAACAATTTTGCATGCATTCATACATTTTTAAAATTTGTACTTAAAAATTTAAAATAAATCTCAACATGAATAAGTTTTAAATTAATTGTTTGAATTACTTTTGTCCAATTTATTCTCCAGGTATATACCAAATAGTTAACCTTTTCAACAATCCTTAGTGTGCAGGAAAATATGCAAAACAGCAAGCGGGAATAATCATCTAGCAATAACAAATATTCGAACAGTAACTAATTAAAATAGGAAGTAACTAATTCTCATGGACTTCTTAATAACTTTTTGCAAAGAAGTTAAAGAGTGATGCAGCATTTCTTGGAAGGAGGTTTCAGAATTTAATCATGGCAACCAATCTACCTCAAAATTGCTTGCACTTAGGAGGTCTCAAAGATCACCTCAAGAAACGGGCAGTTTTATCAAAGAGATTAAATATGAAGTTTTTGTCATTTGCTCATTCTCACAAGCAGAAAAGGAGATCAAATAAATATGAGTTTGTGCAAGCATTGTCACTTAGCTAGTTATAGCCTGAGTGATTGTAATTTGAGTAGTTTCTCCCAGAGTGCTGGGTCATTAAGCTGTAACAACTGCAGTGAACATCAGAGAGACAATAAAGAGATAGAGCTTCCAAAATGTCTTTTGCAATAACAACACAAAATTCAGATGGGACAAATATAAGTCTGGAAGTTGAGATCCAACAGGAATTTTAGAAAGATATTGCTTAGGGAGTGTATTGGAATGTGGCAGAGAGTCTTTTAGAAACTCTTCATGTTCAGGTCCATCTGGTTTGTGGGTCATACAGATTTTTGAAGCTCTTCCACGTTTTCACTCCTCGGCATTCTGCTGCTTCAGTCTCCCTCTGGTGAAGCTTTTCTATATTAGTGTCAAGGTCATGTGACCCGGTCAGCCAATTGCAACACAGCAGGAGGAATGGAAACTTCTTTCTGAGATGAAAGTAAGTCAGAATAGTTCAGCCTTTTCACGTTCTGCTGTTCGGGTTCACGGCTCCTCAGACTTACATTTTTATGACTTGCCTGGCTTTTATTAGGCTAAACACAGCTCGTGGTGCTCAGAAGAAGACTTACCTGGTTTCTTTTAAAAATAGTTTTATTGTAATGTCACTTTTCCTTATAATGTTTCTCGTGCATTTGCAATTTGGCTGATTGGGTGTTTTTTTTAAAGGAATGAGATTCAGAAGCTGGGATTTACAGAGAAATGCCGGTTTTAACAATCTTCCTCCAATTATCTGGTCTAAGAGCTTGACAATTGTCACTTGCCGAGCGTTTGTGTGACAGGCACTCCCACCTCTTCTCTACCTTAAGAGCAAGAGAGGAAATGGTTATCATAAACATCCCATGATCCAGTCTTAGCCAATTGCACATAAAGTTGGAATCAGGATTATTTGCTAAAGTTGACAACATGTTATTCCTCAGTGGCTTCAAAATTCTGGCCTTAAATTATTAGCACATTTAGTTTAAGAGAAACTTAAACAATATCAGATCTGAAAATGATGTAGCTTTTGTGTTTATATAATAGATACCCTGTTTCTCCAACAATACGGCCTCCCCCAATAGGAAGTCCCAGCATGTTTTATAGGCATGAAATGAAATTAAGTCCCTCCCCCCAAATTAAGGCCTATATTAAAACATGTGAAATGGGGGGAATGGTGGGGGGGACTTGCTATTAGGAAGTACTTTTGTTGCACACCCGGATATGGTGCTGCCTGCGTTGACCCCGATATGAAGTGCCCCACCAACGCCGAGGTCAACATCCAAGCCGTCGCCGCCTACCCAAAGATGCAAGGGGGGTGGATTAAAAGACGCCCTAGCCATTTTTTCGGGGCTCAAAAAAAAAATAAGACCCGGCCTTATTATATGAGAAACACGGCAGATAGATAGATAGATAGATAGATAGATAGATAGATAGATAGATAGATAGATAGATAGATGGATGGATGGATGGATGGATGGATGGATGGATGGATGGATGGATGGATAGATAGATAGATAGATAGATAGATAGATAGATAGATAGATAGATAATAAAAAATATAAAATTTGCCTAAAGCAAACAATGAATGCAGACGATATCTTATTCTGGTGTGTGTGTGTGTGTGTGTGTTGTGTGGGAGTTCTTCCCTATTTGTCCTGATATATTCTCAAATTGATTTGATGATCTTCTACTGTTCATATGTTTTTTTTGTATGAAAAGCAATTACATCTCTTTTGGATAAGCACTGGTCTTTTGAAATGACATATCTGTCCAAATAGATTTCCTTGCATTTAGCTATTTTTTTTCCTTCACTAAGTCATATTGATGCTATTAGCTTTCAAGTGCAACTCAGTATTTCTGAATCCCAAATTTGAAACAGATAATGTAATATATTTTATTGGACTGTTTTCTTTGCGAAGCAATAAAAAAGTTTATAAGCTTACAGAGATATTGCCTTTGGCAAAAATAAAAAGTGGCTAAGTCTCTAAAAACAGAAATTGTTTGAAACATTCCAATCAGAGTTAGTATTCAGCAGTTTCTGACCAGTTCTGGAGAACCGGTAGCGGAAATTTTGAAAAGTTTGGGAGAACCAGCAAATACCACCTCTGAATGGACCTGCCCCCATCTATTCTCTGCCTCCCGAGTCCCAGCTGATCGGCTGGGTCTTCTTTTGTTGCCCTGCACAGGAGAACAGAGCTGGAAAGCAGGTTAGTGGGGATTTTACAGTATCCTTCCCCTGCCATACCCACCAAGCCACCCACCAAGCCATGCCACACACACCAAGCTACGCCCACAGAACCGGTAGTAATTTTTTTTAATCCCATGACTGATTCCAGTATTTCAATTGTTTCGCATGGAGGATACCATTTGCTCTGTAATGTTAGGCATTGATTGAATCACAAGATTAAGATAATACTATATTAATATCTGAGATGATTACGGAGGCCCTTATAGTTGCAACTGCAACAGAAGTTTCTATTTACTGTCATTCAGCAAATAGTGCACAAGACCCAGCAACCAGTAGGCCATGCATGCCAATAAAAATGGCTTTTGTAGAATTACCAGATCCAGTTCAATGAAAGGTAACCCTTCTTTTAAGGAGTGGGGGTGGGGTGGGGTGGGGGGCTTCCCTAAACAGCATGTCTGGGGCAACATAAAAAAAGGCAACAAAGTTTCCTTGATTAAAATAACTCTAAAGCTTGGGTGGGACAGCTTGTTTTGGGATTCTCTATTACTTTTATTAAGGACATAGATATTATACCTTAATATCAGCAAGAACTACAGTATCTGCTGATATACTTCAGGGATGCCAATGTATTGGACTGGCCCTGGTCTTTAAAATACAAAGAGGCAGAGGAAACAAGGAAATACAGCATTCACTGTCTGGTGCAGATGTCAGGCTGCAGGAGGTTTTAAAAGACCGTTTCTAGTTTTAATGTTCCCGAGTATAGGCAAAAACCAATAATATTGTCAAAGCCAAGTGGTAATTTCATAGCAGTCAGAATCTTTGGTATCCCGCATAATTACTTGTTTTGCTTTGTAACTGATGGGCAAAATCATTATGCCACCATGCCATGTATGTAAAATGATTTGCCTAACACCATAAAAGTGAGATTTCCTACTCCCTTGATACAGAGGATGAGTTACTTTGATTCAGATTTTTTTTTTTTGTTGTCGTAGAGAGTCAATGTAGAATTCAGTTGTAGCAAATGCAGTTATAAAATGTGTTAAACCTTGATTTGAATTGTTGTTGTTTTTTGTTAATCCATGGTGCAGTTGCCAAAGTACATATATTGTTGTAACCAAGCATGCACTTGGTGCACCAACACTGGGTAATGGAATCCATCCATTTTGCTGCTGGACATTATCTTTTTTCTTCTATTTCTTCCAGTATTATGAGGCCAAATAATTAGGATCATTTGAGTCTGATCATTTGTACTTGAGTGAGAACTTTATATTGATCTGTTTGATGATCCATCTGTTGGTTTTCTTGGCTATCCATGGTATTCTTAAGAGTTTTCTTCAACACCTATTCAAAACCATCAATAGTCTTTCTATCCTGTTTCTTCAAAGTGCATTTTTACTTCCAAAAAATGTCACAGCAAAAACCATCCTGAACTTTTTAAGCATAGACATATCTCAGCATCTGAGTATCTTTTTTGATCCAAAAAGGCAGAAGCTTCAGTATCTTCACTGTCAACACTTTTTAAATAACATTTTTATTAAAACTGTTAGTCATAATAATAAATGATAACACAAAGTAAAGAAAAAAGAAAAAGAAAAACAAATTAAAAGATGCAAGAAAGAAAAAATAGGGGAAAACCCCCCCCCCAAGAAAATGACTTTCCATTCTCCTCATTACAAGTATAAACAATTTCACTATCTCTTTACCTCTTCTTCATTAACACATATAAAATTCTTTATCCCATAACTCAACTCTTAATTATGTGGGTAGTCCTCCACTTATGATCAGTTACTTAGTGTCCATTTGAAGTCATGACAGAAATCCCTGGGGATAGTTATGACTTGGATTTGAAGTTCCAACTGGCAACTGGCCAGCATTTACGGCTGCTTGAGGCATCGTACGGTCATGTGACTGTTTTATGGTGTTTTTGCCCAAATCTGGCATTTATTTATTTATTTGGTTTGCTTAATGACTGCAGAATTTGCTTAATGATCATGGTGATTATCTAATGACTGCCACAAAAAAAGTTGTAAAATCGGATCGGTCACATGGATGATCTAATTAACAATTGTCACGATTTACAAATGCAATGGGAAGATTCCATTATGGTTGTAACTCAGGTGCCACCTATTGACAAATCCAATAAGTAATCCAGCAAACAATCCAAACTGAGTCCTAAAAATATAACATTAGTTAGTAAATATAAATCTCATCATCCCATATTTCAACTCTTAATGGTAAGCAAATCCAATGCACAAGGTTATTGTAAATTCTAAGGCTGGTTGTTACATCTGTTATCATCAGTTTGGTCCCTATAACTAAACTTAAACTTAGTCCCATTTTGTTCCTGATGTTTTTCTTGAAATTGGTAGGTACATGGTCAAGATCATATCATGAAAGCTGATTGGCTTTCTTCTTCCACTTTAGTCTAACTTGTACATTGCACATGAATATTTGATCTTTTCTGTAATCATCGGCCCCTGGCCAATTGTCTGTATATATAATTGATACATTGTCTACAAATCTAACGGATACTATTCAATCATTGATGGCATTCTAGCCAATGCGATTCTTGATATATTTTTCCAGACTATGAAAGCAACACTCGTCCTTCGTTTTCCTCTCTGGAGTAGTAAAGAGTGTGGTCTTCTGACTGAACTCCAGTCCATTTCAATTTGCTCTATACCATCAATTATTTTGTCTTGTCTATCTTTGTAGTTTTCTTGGTAAAATACAAAAACGATCTACCATTGCCATCCTCTATGCCAGGGGTAGGGAGACTTGGCTCTATTATCACTTATGGACTTCAACTCCCAGAATTCCTGAGTGAGCCATAAAAGGTTCCCCATCCCTGGCCTACTGGTTTTTCAGTTGTGGGAGAAATCAATTTTTGACTTGAATGGGACTGTTTAATATACAAATGTAGGACAAGTTATATGGGATGAGATGAAAGGAGCAGCAAAATCACATGAAGGCATAAATGCAAGAATGCATATGTGCACTGGCATACACACTGCCCCCACAACAATTCGCTATCCCTCAATACATCCTCAAGATTCTAAAAGTGCCCACAACCCCAAAGGTCATGATACAAGATATTCAGGCCCTCAGCAAACATTTCGTGAAATTAGATTAAGGTAGAAACCTGGAGAGAAGATTGAATCTGGATCTGCATTATTAGTTTTATATCATGCCTCGAGTTGCTGTAAATGTACAAGGCGTGCTATACATTTTAAAAAATATTTTTCTAATTTGGCCTAGTAGATCGATCCTCTGGTTTGTAGAAAAAGATAAAAATATGTAAACAACTTTCTTTATACAACTGCTGTTCTCTTCTTCCTGGAGTGTGAGAAAAACAAATCCCACAAGTTGCTTCAAACATCATCCTATAGTACTCTTAGTATTGCTAGGGGCCTTCTACTTCCCTGACAGGATATTTTTCTTTCCCAGACTCTCACTTGGTTGGGAATAAGAAAAATGTGTATTTATTTATCCTGGAAGATAAAATGTAGATAAAATATTCAGAATACTTTTGTTTAAGCATTTGTCATCTGCAGAAATTAATAATCACTCCTCTAAATTAGAAAGAGAAAAACTGGTCAGAGGAAAGAAATGGAGAAAAATGCAATAACCCTGGCAATCTTAGTAGGAAAGTACTACGTACTCAGTAGGAAACACAACCTATGTTTGGTTTCAGTGGTGTTTTTTTTAAAATGGGCAATGTTGCAGGGAAGCAGGTCATCTTGTTCTAGCTTGATAAGTGCATTACTTACTCATTTACGTACATATCTGATCATCCTTTGTTTTATAGTAAAAAAAAGAAAGAAAATATTTAAAAACTGAGAAAACAAACGAGGAGTTACTTGGCACAAGTGATTAATAGACACAAATCAACAGCAGCCCACAGCTGCGGAATCAACCTTTACATCTCAATATAGCTTAGATGAAATGTACACCAGAGGTGGTATTCAGCAGGTTCTGACCAGTTCTGGAGAACCGGTAGCAGAAATTTTGAGTAGTTTGGAGAACTGGCAAATACTACCTCTGACTGGAGATTTTACAGTATCCTTCCCCTGCCATGCCCACCAAGCCGCGCCCACAGAACAGGTAGTAAAAAATTGAATTCCGCCAGTGATGTACATATTATGATATAGGAACTCTGGCCACTCACAGTTGTCTGAGCTGCGAAACAGACGGCAAACAAATTTGAGAAACAAACAACCAAATAAAATAAAAATAGCTGCATTTACAGATACAATCTAGATATTATAAAGATGCTAAAACATATGGTTTTTATAAAGAACCAACAGAATTGGATCAAATCTTAACAGGACTGGAGGAGAAACTAATTAAAAATATATAATTATCTATTGACTATTAGACTGGAAGAGGAGCAAGTAAAAGAAACTATGGTATCGTAGGCTAAAAACTTTGGGTATTCTGTAGAATTGGACAAATGGCAAAAGTTGTGGGATAGAAACTATAAATTGGCAATGTCCACAGCATATAAAGAAAACCTATACAATGTTTTATAGATAGCACTTCCCTCCAGCAAGATTAGCTAGAATGTTTAAGAATATGTCTGCCAAGTGTTGGAAGTGCAACCAAATCCTGGGCTCGTACTACTACATGTGGTGGACATGCCCGAAAGCAAAAGAAATATTGAACTAAAATACACACCTGAATAGAAAAAATGATGAAGGAACATATAGATTTATAACCAGAAATATTTCTATTAGGTATTATACCAGAAAAATACAGTAAAAAGAATGTATATTTAACAGTACATGTGTTAACGGCGGCCAGAATTGTGTTTGCACAACATTGGAAGGGCAAGGAGATCCCTGCAGAAGAAAAGATAATAACAAAAATCTTAGAATGTGCAGAAATGAATAAACTAACACTTGAAATTAAAGAAAAGGAAGACACTGAATATTTTGAGATATAGGATCTGTTTTATCGATGGTTAAATAAGAGAAATAGAAGTTAGAACTTCTAAAATCACAGAAGAAAGATTAATTTTACTATTAGGGTTGATTATTATAACTTATTAGTTTTGATTAGTATTAATATGTATTAATGTGAGAGAAAAGCACTGCCATTATGAGATTACTACTGGAGAATATTTATTACTATTACTATTATTATTGTTATTATTTACTCAAAAGAATTGTAAGCAGAAAACACACTGTTTATATGAATATTGAATATGCTGCTCTTTCTATTTATATTAAAAATAAAAAAATAAAAATAGCCCTAAAATGATGGATTTATACAACATGGTGTAATTTTAAATGGAAGGGTGAGAGGTGTTCAACAATAGAATAGTCAGCCTTGGGAAATAGTAAACTCTCCTTTATTGGATAAATTCCAAAAGCTGTTTGCAAGGAATTGGCTTAGGCTATTAAGGAGAGTGATTCATAAGAGAAAATATAAAGATAAAGGTGTTCCTGCAGATTTTCCTC
The DNA here is from genome assembly GCF_049901735.1 of Notechis scutatus. Classification (NCBI taxonomy): domain Eukaryota; kingdom Metazoa; phylum Chordata; class Lepidosauria; order Squamata; family Elapidae; genus Notechis; species Notechis scutatus. The sequence continues at coordinate 85,430,094 of NC_142009.1, read as the reverse complement.
CACTAGACATGTCTTTTTTTTGCTCATCTCTGTTTCTTTAAGCCATTGAGCCAGCATTGTCTAAAGATGATTTTGCAGTCATGTGGCCAACATGACATCAAACCACAGCACAGAGTGTACAGCAAAACATGGAATGCTGTAGCTTTCCTATCAAAGTGGTACCTATTTATCTACTTGCAATTTTGCATGCTTTCAAACTTCTAGGTTGGTAGGAGTTGAGGCAAGCAACTGAAGTTCACACTGTCACGCAGCGATAGGACTCAAACCACCAGAGAATATACCTTCTCCGGCAAGTCCTGATAATATTTGATTCTTTTAAAAATATAAAGCAAGTAATAATACAAATATAATACAAAAATAGCAAACAATAACAATATAAAGGCAAAAGGAAGTAATATGTATGGAACTTTAAAAAAAATATTTGTACTGTGAATGTACATCTAATTTAACCTATTGCTAAACCTAAGAAATACAGCAATATGTTCCATTTTTCATTTCTACACTGTAGAAATATTTTTAAATTAACAAAGAATCTATGTTTTTGACACCTGCAGCATTGTTTTCCTTCTGCCTTCAAAGTATGATTCTCTTAGCTGATTTCCAGACTTGATAGAACATGAAATTCAATCAACAGTTCAACATCACATTTATATCTTCAAAATACTGTTTTCTTCCAACTTTGTATTAAAATACACCATAGCTTGACACTAAAAGGGAGCCAAAAGAGAATAGGATCAGATCATACGTTAAGGAGCCATCAAAGTTCCAGCAATGCCAATGCAGGAATTCAGATAATCCTTTTTAAAGTATTCAGTAAACATGAAACAAAAATTAATTTCATCCCTAAGTGACAAGAAGCACCTTTGTCATTTAAAGCTTAACTAGATAATTTTCCAATATTGGATATTCTTATTACATATTTCAGGGGTCACATATATTCATTTTCATTATATTCCTTAATTTTATATAAAATGGAACTATTGACTTTACTTCAAATGCAGCATCTATTAAACATCCAAGTATCTGGATTCCTCTGAAACATTTGGATCATATTGCTCTGTCAATAATTGATTTATATTAGAAAGGTGATGGGATATGTATGTAATAATACCTTCAAAAATTCTTAAAATACTCATTGCTAATCAACTGATTCGGTCCTTTGTTTGGCCAAACACCTTCAATAAAACATCCCTCTTCCCATATCCAGATTAAGGTTAGTTCATAACATCAATCTTTTATGTGGATTCCAATTAAAATTCAACTAATCCCCTATTAATGTCCAAATAACATCTAGCAATTTTTAAAGCTGGAGAAGTTAGCTTTTGCTTATCATAGCTTGATTCAAGACCTTGCCAGGATTTTAAAAGAGACACATACTGGATCAGGAGATGAGCCTTGAGGGAATAATAATGGAAATGTTTTTATTCCATACAGATAGAGATAAGATGTTTTTTATTCCATGCAAATAGAGATATTAAAATACAAAGTCCCTTAATAACATTGAAAATCTGGTAGATTATAACTGCTGTTTTCATAAGGCAATCTCAGTTTATCCAAGAAAGAAAAATAATTATTTATGACACTTGATTCTTGCTTCATTTATCACTCTCATTGATCCAGGACTATCATGCACTTTTGCACAGGAGGGCCTTTGCACAGGTACGTCTTGTGTGTCAGTTGTGCCCCTTCCTTCAAAAAAATCATTCATGCTCTAATCATAGACCTGGATTGGACTAGTGAAATGTGCTTTACATGGGGCTAACCATGAAGACCATGTGGAAGTTACACAGCTGGTTTTTATTTGCAGAAATGCACTGCTATAAAAAAAAAAATAGTTTTTGCCTTCCTGGTACAATCAGGCAGAATAGATATGTTCAATTAAATGTTGGCATCTTATGGGACTGAAGAAGTGTGCCTTTTCTGTTGTGGACCCTTCCCTTTGGAACAGCATTGCCTCTAGTGTGTGTGTGTGTGTGTGTGTGTGTGTGTGTATGTATGTCCCTGCGTATGCACACACACACACACACACACACAAATAGTATATGTGTACACACACACACACACACCGTGTTTCCCCAAAAAATAAGACCTGGTCTTATATTAATTTTTGCTCCAAAAGATGCATTAGGCTTTATTTTCCAATTAGGTCTTATTTATGGTACTAAAGGCGGCCGTGTGGCTGACAATATTAACTGGGGCTTATTTTTGGGGTAGGGTTTATATTATGAGCCTGGAAAAAAAAATCACATTAGGGCTTATTTTTGGGGAAACACTCTGTGTGTGTGTGTGTGTGTGTGTGTGTGTGTGTGTGTGTGTGTAATGTAGATATTATTGCCACCCATCTTACCATGGGATAATATTTAGAAATATTAAAAAAAATAAAACCATATAAATAAAATAATACAAAAATATTAAAAGGCAAAATATAATAGCTAAATATGGGGAAAGAGGGAGTAGGATGAACAGGTGGGGAGGTGGGATCTGATATTAATCTATCAACCACCCCCAACATGAAGCCCCTCTTTTTGAACCCCAAGCCAACTGGCAGAGCCGGGTCTTTAGTCTCTTGCTGAAGGTCAGGAAGTGGACCTCATTCCAAGGGGCTAAGATGTTGCAAAGGGCAGGTGCAAGGGCAGAGAAGGCCCTTGTGGATCCACCAACTGGAATAGCCTGGCCGATGGGACCTTCAGCATGCTTCTACTTCTGTCAGGGGTGGAACAGGCCAATCCCAGTGGGATGAGCTACTACCCTTCAAGATTTTAGGAAGTCTCTTAAGACCCATCCCCATCCCCATGAATGGGGACCCTCTGTTGTTGTTTTTCTGGATGTTATTATCTATGTGCTTTTTTCTGGACATTAATGATTATTTTTTCAACGATTGTGGGACAACTGTGAATACTGTTCACCATAAGCCTTCTATCCCTGTCCACCGATTTAGTCTTTGACATAAACATTTATTATGTACACTGAGTGATTATCTTTGATCCAGTAGTCAGAGAGATGGATTTTGAATATATATTTAGAAGCTTTTCAGGTCAGTTGGAAATAATATGGACCCTGGGTTTGTGAAATAAAGCTGATACGGTGTGCTGTAAATTCAATTTCAGAAGTTTAGATAATGACTTGGCATTTCCACAGCGTTAGACTGACTCCAATAATAATTAGTACATAATAGGAATCAATTGCTGGAAGTAAGAATTAGAATACCAAATTCTGAATTAATTCCAAGAACCCAGCGAAGACGTTGATAATATTAACTATATCTGAGACCCTGAGCTACTAATTGACTATAAATGTATATACCCTTGCTTGTCTGTCTTGAAACTAGACTATGATTCCCCTCATCATTTGAGTGTTGTAGAATAATGATTCTGTACCCAAAGAGTAGAGGAAATCAAAAAAAGTTTATCCAGCAATTATTGTGAATCTACACTGCAGGAGCCGATACCAGTTCTAGAATTGATACAACACTTAGCAACTGCTTTTTTGATGACTGTTTGCAGTTATGCTGATGATGAACAAGTAACTTTATGACCAATCCTTGCATTTGCAACCTATGAGGTCTATAAAGCAATGGAAAGCTGAAGTAAAGTCATAAACACAATTGCAGTTTCATTTAGCGACTGCTTTGCTTAATGACTGAGTTGGTGCAATTATAATTGCTAAATCAAGACTACATGTAAACATGCATAGCAAAATGTATCCATTTTGTATTTATTTAATTTATTGTTTGGCTTACATGCTCAAACTTTACAGTTTCTGTGCTTAATGACTCACTTTGTCCTCTATATGTCTTTTAGAATGCTGACTGATCACTTTCCCATCCCAGAATATTCTAACTTGTGTACTAATTTATTATCTTGGTTTTTTACACATGACCTGTTTAGAGTAATAGAGAAAGCCTTTAATTCTCTCTGTGTGCAGATCTCATTAACCTATTGTTAGTCAAATCCCATCTGGTTGTATAACATGGGTGACTTTAACTTGGTTTGTTATTTTGAATGGTACGCATATATTTTGTTACCCATTAAATTGGACATTTACTGAGTCTGGTCCTGCATAATCAATTGATTTGGTTTCTATAGCAGTTTCTTTTTGTTTAAAATCTGATTTTCTGTGACTAAGAAGACATGAAAAAACAGGAGAAGGAGATGGCTAAATAAATAAGCATTTCCACCCATTTTATTTGATTTAACTTCCAGTGTCAGGCAGGTTCACCTGAAAAAGAATATTTTGAAAGCGCTCCCCCCCCCATCTGCAATTTTTGTTCTTTTAACTAAGTCTAATAATTGTCTAAATACTCACCCTATGCCTTATCAACTCTTGTAAATTGGCAGAGAGCCCCTCCTTTTTCAGTTCTGTGAATTACAACCACAGGGTGAAAACTGAACTCATAGAAGAGAACTCAAGAAGAGAAATGGAATGCTTCTCAATTTGTCCTGTCGCCCTGTTTCATTTAGAGACAAGCAAAACCCAGGAATTAATACAAAGTAGGCCATTTGGATTGTACTTTTTGAAAAATTCAGATGGTTGGATGCAATTCTTTATTTAATGAGAAAAAATTGTGGTGGGAGTGGTTGAAACAAATAGCTTTGGCTCATTTGGAGGTTTAGTGCATGTTTCTCAAATAAGTATTTATTACATTAATTTGGCTGTTCTGGAAATACCATAAATCTCAGGAAGTTCTCTACAGTATGTTTGTCTTCGTGGTATGCCAAGCCATGATCGGATCCTCCCAAGTCACCATTCTGTTGGAATTAGCTACTTCTGACTTGGATGCAAAATTATCTTTCTTAAATGGAAAGGCAGGCAGGCAGGCATTTTGTATTTCAGTCTTTATAGTCCTCATGACAATTATTGTTTGGTATTTTTTCTGTGTGTCAGTGTGATAACTTCTATATGGAGTCTCATCTATACAGAAGGCTAAGTGCAATATTTTGACTTCTCTTATTGGAGTTGTTACTTGTTTGGAATTCATTTCCTTTGGCATCTTTTTGGTTAGCAATGCATTCCTCGTGAAATCATATTTGTATTAGCAATATAAGCAAGCAGCTTTTAAAAAGAAATCTGTATATTACACTTATTCTTTTTAACTATTATTGTCAAAAATAAACAACACTTGTCATATAATCCTTTCTGGAATTTATAAAGGCTATGCTTATGTATGCCTTTAGAAAGAAATGTTTTTATTTATTAAATAGCTGAATGCTCAAGAATTCCTACCAAATTAATAGAATAGTGAATGTTTGTCTGATCCCAAGGGTATGGAATCAGGAAATACTAAAATAAGTTTCTAACAGTGAGTCTGAAACTATTAATTCCATAGGACCACAGCCAAATATGACATATCCGGTTGGAGATTTTCTTCTCCATAATGTGGGAAACATGAATATTAGCACAGAAACTGTGGAGGGCCAAAACCAAAATGAATTGTGGCAGAAGGTTCATGTACTCCTGGACTGAAGTGTCCAAAAACTAGACAAAACAAATGGACAAGTCAGTGCTTTCAATCTCCAAATACAAACTGTAGGATTAATTACTTTGGCCATTGACTCCCAATTATTTTGCTAAGTAATCAGAGTTTGAAGAGAAAAGATAAATTCTAGGCTTTTAAATTAAAAATCTTGGATATGATATATAAGATGTTGACTGCTCAAGGACTGCAGGGCAAGGAACCTTGAACGACCCCTGCAAAATGTTGGAGAAACACAGATCCAGTTTTTACCAAGCATTATTCATTGTATGAGGCCGTTACTTCTCAAAGCAAAGAATTACTGCTCTGCTACAGTTCTGCTATGAAGACATATATCTTTATTTTTGTATGGGTATGTATTTATGAGCCTCTGTCTCTCTGAAAGCACAACAGTGGAAAAAGTTGTTTTAATCTGAATTCAGCTAGAAAAAAGACACAAGACTGTTTCCATAATTGTTAAAGAATAGTAAGCCCTATTCGTATACTATCAAACTGGGGAGACCAACCATGTACCACCCAAAATGAACAACTAAGGATGTAATCCAATTTTTAAAAAGCCAAATGTGCAGATGCAGACTACTTTTTATAGTTGAAGTTATACCTAACCTTTCCTTCCTTCCTTCCTTCCTTCCTTCCTTCCTTCCTTCCTTCCTTCCTTCCTTCCTTCCTTCCTTCCTTCCTTCCTTCCTTCCTTCCTTTTGGCATCAAAGTATTTCTGGGGTTTCAACCATCTTATCAAGCTATTTGGAAGCTTCCTCAGACTGAAAGAAATTCTTTCCAGATCTTAACAGTTCTCTTTAAGATTGCTTAATATAAAAGGAATGAGAGTAACACAGAATTGCAACAACTGAGCTACTTCCCATTTAGAAGCAATTCACCACCTAGTATGTTAGGGCAAAGAACTTTTTAGTTACTTTCTAGTACTTTTAGTTACTTTCTGTGATCTCTTGGAAACATGGATCTTTGCACTGAAAACCAAATCATACAGACGGCTGTTTGCATGCGTTTTCTGAAGTCTTACAGTGCAGGAGACAATTCACTTTACATTTGGATAAATGCGATCTGGTTTCAGAAACAAGTCAATTTTATCTCCCTTCCCAATCAATGCATTGAAGTTCTAATAAAAAGTCTAGTGTGGCAAAACATCAAAGCATCTGCCTCTTCCAGATGAGAGCCATTGAACCCTTAAAATGGAAACCAGTTTTCAGATACTGTTAAAATGATCAGAAGAATTTTGCAAGATTTTATATGGTTAATCTTATTTAGGTATTTATTAACAATAGCAAGTAGACATACTGTATATTGCCTCATAGTGCTGTACAACACTTTTTAAGCAGTTTACAAGTTAGCATATTGTCCTCAACAATCTGGGTCCTCATTTTATCAATCTCAGAAGGATGGAAGGTTGAGTCAACTTTGAGTTAGTCAGAATCGAACTCCTGGCATTGAGTGGAGTCAGCCCACAATATTACAATTTATACTGCATTCTAACCACGGTGCAACTGTAGGCTTACATAGTGTCTTTCAAGTACTTAGGGCAGGTTGCATAACGCACTCTTCTCCCACCTTTCCCTACAACAATTATGTTTTTGGAGAAAGGTTTAGATTTTGAAATTCTGAATAATTGGCCCAAAATTACCAATATGTTTCTGTGGCTAAGGGTGGACTGGAACCTGAGTCTCCCCAGGAACAATCCAGCCTTCTAACAACTATGCCATAATGGTTCTTGAAAGGTTTCAGGTGAGTATGTCACATCAGATATTAATTAAAACTTGTTTTGGTTTGGAGGTGCTTCAAAATCAGTCTTAACTCTTGGTGATTGCTTGGACAAGTTCCTGCAATTTTCTTGCAATATTTTTAGTTTGCCAGTGCCTTCTTCCTAGGGCTGAGAGAGAGTGACTGGCCTAAGATCTCCCAGCTGACTTCATGCCTAAGGTGGGACTAGAACTCAGGGTCTCCCAGTTTCTATCCTAGTGTCTTAATCATTATTATATATCTATAATCTTTAGAATTCGTTTGCTGCAGCATTGTCACCCTAATGATTGCAGGGGTGAAAATTCATCTCGGCAACATTAAGTTTCCCCCCGAATGCCATTACTCTGCTAAACAAATAATTCCCTCAACACTGTCCAACTATTTACAAAGTCTGCATTACTATTACTATTAATCTTCTCATCACTGCTTATCACCCATTCCATCCCACTTGTAACTGTATGACTGTAACTTTGTCGCTTGTATCCTTACAACTTATATTGATTGCTTATTGTATCCTTGACTCTTGATGAATGCATCTTTTCTTTTATGTACACCGAGAGCATTTGCACCAATACAAATTCCTTGTGTGTCCAGTCACACTTGGCCAATAAATAATTCTTTCTTTCTTTCTTTCTTTCTTTCTTTCTTTCTTTCTTTCTTTCTTTCTTTCTTTCTTTCTTTCTTTCTTTCTATCTAAATGGATCTATCTAAATGCTGGATTTCTATTCTTGTTTCACCTCATAACAACTTATTTAGAAATTAAAAATATCAGTATATGAATACATACATGCATACATGCTCAATACATTGTTCCCATTTGGGACAAGGTACATTAGTAAGAGACTGGAAAAGGAGTAATAAATGGTAAGCCATCAAAATAAAAGGCCTGAGATAAGAAAAAGATGCAGAAGAACAATCAAAACCAGCTTATGCTAAATTCATTTACTGTACCTCTCCATACCTTCCCCTTCTTGTCAATCTGCTTCTACTACTCAAAGCTTTTATTTTATAGTTTTATTCTTTAAACTACTCACCCTCTCTTTCTGAGAGGGAAGGTTATTTAAGGTTTTTTTGTGTGGCTTGTTTGTTTTGCAATGAGATGATTCAGGAAAAACACACACACACACACACAGAGACTTCCTTACCGGCAAAAAAGACCCAAGTATCTTAGACAGTGGATCAGCAACTTGACTTTAAAGATAATTAGAGTTGACTGGACCTGTAGCTCTGATTCAGAAGCACAGGAGAAAAGATATTAATTAGCATGCAACTACTGGTTGGACATAATTATTTTGCATTAGCATTTCCCAACATAATAGTATGAGGGCCAAAAGTACAAAAGTATTGGAGTGATATGGATTACAATAGAGAATACTCTTAATAGTTGTTCTCTGCCCTAGGCAAATAAAAGATCATCTTGTAAGTCAAGATGTTCCCGAACCTAGTGTCTTTCAAATATGTTAAAGTTAACCAGACAGCATGGCTGTCGGAGAGCACCAAAACTGTGTATGGCTAATCCAAGCATTTAAGTATCTGTAATATAAACAAAGTGAAATACACTGAATAAAACTTTTAAGAAATTCTATTTGGTAACCAGAACCAGTGGTGGGATTCAAATTTTTTTACTACTGGTTCTGTGGGCATGGCTTGGTGGGTGTGGCTTGGTGGGCATGGCAGGGGAAGGATACTATAAAAGCCCCATTCCCTCCCCAATCCTGTGGGAAGTTTACTGCAAAATCCCATTCCTTCCCTACCCCGCTAACCTGCTTTCCAGCTCTGTTCTCCTGTGCAGGGCAACAAAAGAAGACCCAGCCGATGAGCTGGAACTCGGGAGGCTGACTGACAAATTTCAATGACTGACAACTATTGAAAAGCTAGCCAGTGTTAGTCCTGGGAGGATTTGGATGGAAAGCCACCAGAGTCATTTGAGAGCCAGGCAGCACACTAGCAACAACAGCAACAATAACAACAACAACTTCCTTGCAGTTTCAGTATCCCTTTAAAAAAAACTTAACTTCACTGACTGCATGTCATGGATGGAAGGAAGTAAAATGGTAAAGACTGTGCATAAAATAGTATTAGAAAAATAAGGATTGCCAACCTTGTTTTATAACAGAATTTTCTTTGGGCAACATAGGGAAAAGCTATTCTGCCTTGACAAGATGTTCATTACTACTTGCTCAGCCACTATTTCAGGTACTTGAAGCAAAGAACATTTCATATTTTTTTTGAACAGCAAATTATTGCTGCTCATTCGTCTACCTTGTGAGAGTGGCAAAAACCCCATGGCTGCTCCTTTTTCTTTTCTTAAGAAGAAATTCTGTGCAGAAATTCAGTTAGCACTAACAACATGCAATTCAAAGCTTTATTGTAAAGGACTAAAAAGAAGTAATTTTCCTGCCACCTGAGAAAACGACTACATTTCTTTTCCAAAACAAAGCAAATATAAATATATATATATATATATATAATATATATATAAATATAAATATAAATATAAATATATATATATAATATAAATGTGTGTGTGTGTGTGTGTGTGTGTGTGTGTATATATATATATATATATATATATATATATATATATATATATATATATATATGTATATGTATATCCCACCACCTCTATCAATTGCCAGCTGATGTCAAGGGAAGTTAGTTTTGAGAAGTATCTACAAAATAAAGCAATGGTATATTTGCAGGTGGTGTCTGGACTGAATAGCTGAGAAAAGTGGAGGAGCCTTGCTTTTTTTTTTCTTTTAAAAAAAAATTCAACTGAACTTTCAGTGAGGATCAGATGTGATTAAATTCTTTTCTCTCTTGTCTATTACTTAGTGTACATAAGGCAATACGAGGTGTCTACTTTATGGTATGAAATGAACATACAGGCTATAGAAATATTTCATGTTGCATTATTCACTTTGCTGAATGGTAAGGTAAACACTGTGGTCGCTGTGAGGATCTCCAGGGGTGTTTATGCAAGATGTCAAAAAAGTCAAGGGGGAGTCCTGGATGACCGTAATGCCACCATCCGTGGCATCTGTGGCCGCGGTGGTGCAGTGGTTAGCAATAGCAATAGTACTTAGACTTATATACCGCTTTATAGTGCTTTACATCCCTCTCTAAGTGGTTTACAGAGTCAGCCTATTGCCCCCAACAATTTGGGTCCTCATTTTACCCACCTCCGAAGGATGGAAGGCTGAGTCAACCTTAAGCCTAGTGAGATTTGAACTGCCAAATTGCAGGCAGCTGCCAGTCAGCAGAAGTACCCTGCAGTGTTGCACTCTAACTATTGCACCACCAAGGCTTATAGGTTAGAATGCAGTACTTCAGGCTACTTCTGCTGACTGCCGGTTTCTAGCACTTCAGCAGTTCGATTCTCACTAAGGTTGGCTCAAGGTTGACTCAAGCCTTCCGTCCTTTTCAGGTTGGTAAAACGGAGGACCCAAATTATTGGGGGCAATATGCTGACTCTGTAAACCGCTATGAGAGGGTTGTAAAACACTATGAAACGGTATATAAGTCTAAATGCTATTGCTATCTTGACTTTTTTTGACCCACCCTGCATTACTTAATAATAATGACTGTAGACACATTCATTTATTTTCTTACACACACACACACACACATACCACTTTATTATGGTCACAAACCAGAATGCATGAAAATAAAAACAAATGTAGCATCAAATGTAGCAGCTAATACTAATAAAATGTAAGCGTACAATACCCTCTATTTCTTCAACAAGCATTGCTGAAAGATATTGTACTGCTACAAGCATGTGTTGCTAGATAATAAAATTTTGCAAGTGAATATGTCACCTTTGTGTTTGTAACCAGACAAAAGATAAGAGATAAAATATTCATCTGGGCAGCCGGACCTTAGTTTAGTAAAGGGATCGATAACCTTGCCCATTTTTAAGGTAAATTTACATTTTTAAAATCTTTTTTATTGTTTTATCATAAAACAGAAACCAGGATGACAAACAAACAAAGTGAAACAAAACAAAAGCACACATAGCAACAAAAAGAGAGAGAAAAATAGTGTACAAAAAAAGAGAGGAAAAATTGATCAAATACATTTAACTGTTAACACGTAGGACATTTATTTATAGCTTTTTAGCAAAGTAATTTGGATCGGTTCAAACTGGGATGCGTTAAAAATAAAGGAATACAATTGACTTGAAAAAATGCAATTGGCTTTTAGAGTGAAATATTACTGACCAATGATGTTATAGTTGGGATTATAATTGCTTTAAGTTCATCTTTGCTTTTCTCCCCAAGCCTTTATTTTTATGCCCTTTATCAACCATTCATCAAAGACTGACTTCAATTCCTTATATATGAAGACTTGCTTCTATGGTCTATCTATCTGGCTGAATAAAGGGGTGATTCTGGCTTACAGTATAAGTACTTTCCCCCCCCTTCTTTTCAATCAGGTCCAGTTCTTGGAGACTGACTGGACAAGTCCCTGCAGTTATCTTGGCAAGGTTTTTTTTCAGAAGTGTTTTGCCATTGCCTAAGGCTGAGAGAGAGTGACTGGCCTAAGGACACCCAGCTGGTTTTGTATTGTGAGGCTAGAACTCACAATCTCTTGATCAAATTGTCTCTCTATTGTAATAAACAATAGTTTAAAGAGAGTCTGCAATCTCTTTGGGACTACGCACAGCTTTTGCATTTACTTTAAAATTTAAAGCAGTTCGAGTTAATGTGTCCACTCCCAATATAATCACATATTTTTTCCCATTCCAACCTCCAATTATGTATCTCTGGTTAAAATTAACTAGACTTGGTTTCATATATAATGACCAGCTCCTTTCAATCCAATGTTCTTATTTTATGCTGGAGGAAGATGAAGGAGGAAGTTTAGGATTTGACCAAGCTTGGGCTAAGCTAACATTATAGGTTTAAAATAAATGTCTGGACAATTTCCCTATTTTTGCTGTACATATTTGTACCTATTTTTCAGAAATAATTCTTGTTTTTATAAACTATAAACTAAGGAGATTGGCATGGTAACTCTTTCAGAGAAGTCCTATCTCACTAATTTGATGCAAGAACATTCCTTTGCAAGGTCAGAGTGGAGGAAAGCAAGATTTCTAATTAATCACTAATAGACGAGTCTTTCCCAATGTATTAATAGGTGATGGTGATAGCAGTCTAAATCTTAAATTGAATCTTAAATTGGAATACATCACATGCCCTTAGTGCTATTCTTTAATAAGACAAGATATCTTTATGTTTTAGTCACAACGTTGCTTTATTGCTGTTTACTGCTTTCAGTTTATGAGGCAAAACAGAATAAATTATATTGTGTTGCGAGCAATTTCTGTTGTGGGTCTCTGTGGTTGTTTGAGGCAACCTCCTGATCTTTTTTTTCAGCCATAATCTTTGCACATATCTGGTTGTTCTGGAGCTACAAACATTGAAAATTGCAGCTTTTTCTTAGTGGAATATTCCTTTTTGAAGATAAGAATAAGGAATATACATTATAGAAAAGAAAAGCAACCCATGAATGTACCATTAGATGAATGTAGATTTGCTGCTGAGTTTTGCACTCCATATATTCTTGCTTATAAAACTGTAATTTAGAGCAATGTAAAAGAGATATTTTAATGTTCATTTCTAAAAATAATGTATGTTTTACAGAACTCACAGAATTAATTTATATTTCTATTGAACATATTTGTTCTAGTACAATCATGCAGAAAAAAACAGGTCTTAACATCAGCAGACTTCTGGAATACAGTGTTGCTCATTTCTATAGCATGCTGTTTTTTTTGGAAGGGAACTGTACAGTCCATCTGCTGAATTTTTACTGTACCCGTTCTCTTTCTTAAATTATGTAGCACTATGTTATTTTATGACAGTTTTCCTACTTGTTAAGCTTGTATGTGTAAGATAAAAGTAGTTCATTTATTATATATATATATATATATATATATATATATATATATATATATATATATATATATATATATATATATATATATATATATATATGGATCTTTGGTTATTCGGGTTTTCTCCCGCGTAAGATTGGAAGTATCTAGGCAACGTTTCGATGAAGTCTCATTCATCATCTTCAGGCTTCTGTCTTCAGCTCTGTGCTTCTCAGAGTGATGTGAGCTTGCAGCTGCTTCTTCCTTTTAACTGCTAGTGGGGGTGTGACTTGATTGGTTGGGGGCTTGGCTGTGTTCTGATTGGGTGGGGGTGTGTTCTCATTGGTTGGGGGTTTGGCTGTGTTCTGATTGGTTGGGGGTTGGCCATGTTCTGATTGGCTGGAGGTGTGTTCTGTTCAGGTGGGGGCTTGGTTGTGCTCAGGTTGGTCTTGGTTACTGGGGGATTTGAGCTGGTGAGCTGTGATCTTGCTGTTTGGCTTCGAGTTTGTGGTCGTGCTGCATCTTCATGGTGGGGGTCAGTTCGCTTCATGTATGGCTCAGAGGGGGTTGAAGTGGGTAGTGATGCAGCTGCAGTGCGGCTTCTGGTCTGTGGTCGTGTCTCATCTTCTGTGTGGGTGTGAGTCTGCTTTTTACGTGGAAGTGTGGTGGTGGCATCTTGTGTGGCCCTCGTGGGTGTGGGTCTGGTGTCATTCATCATGTTAGGTACTTGTCTGTTCATGAGGGCGGGTTTCCAAATGGCTGGTAAGCGGGAGGTGTCATCTCTTTTATTCATGCTGTGTGGGCGTTTTTCTATCTCTATGGCTTCTCTGATTATTCTGTTGTTGAAGTGTTCGGTTTTGGCGATAGTTCTGGTATTTTTAAAGTCAATCTCATGTCCTGTGGCTTTGAGGTGTTGGACCAGGGAAGAGGTCGGTTCTTCTTTTTTGATCGAGTTCTTATGTTCTTCAACGCGTGCACTTATTCTCCTGTTAGTTTGTCCAATGTATGTGGTGGGGCAGGCGGTGCAAGGGATTTCGTATACTCCTTGGTTTTCTAACTCGATTTTGTCTTTAGGGTTTCTTAGGATGGTGGATATTTTTCTGTTTGTGCAGAATGCTGTTTTAATGTTGTGTTTTTGGAGGATCTTGCTGATTTTGTCTGTAGTGCCTTTTATATATGGGAGGAGGGCTTTGCCGTTCTCTTGTTCTCTGTCTTGGATTTTGGTTGGGGTTTCTTTTTGGATTAGGTGGGTAATCTTCTTTCTTTGGAATCCATTGGCTGTTAGTACGTTGGTGAGAGTGTTTAGTTCGGTTTTTAGGTGTTGTTCATCAGCTAAGCATTTTGTTCTGGAGATGAGTGTCTCAGCTACGGAATTGATCTGTGCTGGGTGGTGGTGTGAGAGTGCATGTAGATAGCGGTTTGTATGTGTTTTCTTCTGGTAGATGGTGTGTCCTAGGGAGCCATTGGGCTTTTTGTATACCAAGACATCTAGGAAGGGAAGTTGATTGTTAGCTTCTGTTTCCATGGTGAATTGTATTTTGGGGTGTAGGCTGTTGAGGTGTGTGAGGAAGTTGTTCAGTTTTTCTTTCCCGTGTGGCCAGATTATGAAGGTGTCATCTACGTATCTGAGCCAGAGTTTGGGTTTGTGATCATATTTTTCTAGAGCTTGTGTTTCAAAGTGTTCCATGTAGAGGTTTGCGATGACAGGTGAGAGGGGTGATCCCATGGGTGCTCCTTCTATTTGTTTGTATTTTTGTCCGTTGTAGGTGAAGTATGTATTGGATAGACAGTGGTTGGTCAGATCTAGGATGTGCTGAGGGGGGTTGTATTTGTTTTGGATGGCTGTCAAGGCTTCTTTTATTGGCACTTGGGTGAAGAGGGATATGACATCGAAGCTCACTAGTAGGTCGCTGGGTTGTAAGTTTTGTTTCTTTATTATCTCGATGAACTGGAATGAGTTTCTTACATGTGAGTTGATGGATTCTGCATAGGGCTGTAGTTGTCTGGCAAGAAATTTGGCTAGGTTTTGTAGAGGTGAGCCTATGGAGCTGACTATTGGTCTAAGTGGAGTTCCTTCTTTGTGTATCTTGGGGAGACCATAGAGCTTCGGGCATCTGGATGATTTCTCTCTGTACCTAACATGAAGAATGACACCAGACCCACACCCACGAGGGCCACACAAGATGCCACCACCACACTTCCACGTAAAAAGCAGACTCACACCCACACAGAAGATGAGACACGACCACAGACCAGAAGCCGCACTACAGCTGCATCACTACCCACTTCAAACCCCTCCGAGCCATACATGAAGCGAACTGATCCCCACCATGAAGATGCGGCACAACCACGAACTCGAAGCCAAACAGCAAGATCACAGCTCACCAGCTCAAATCCCCCAGCAACTAAGACTAACCTGAGCACAACCAAGCCCCCACCTGAACAGAACACAGCCAAACCCCCAACCAATGAGAACACACCCCCACCCAATCAGAACACAGCCAAGCCCCCACCCAATCAAGTCACACCCCCACTAGCAGTTAAAAGGAAGAAGCAGCTGCAAGCTCACATCACTCTGAGAAGCACAGAGCTGAAGACACAAGCCTGAAGATGATGAATGAGACTTCATCGAAACGTTGCCTAGATACTTCCAATCTTACGCGGGAGAAAACCCGAATAACCAAAGATCCACATATATATGATAATTCTGGGCAGCTTACAAATAAAATAAGAAATGCAACATATATAGAGAGATAAGTAAAAAAGAACCATGGGAAACAGTACATAAAGCCATTCACCAGACATGGTAAAAAGTGGGGTCCCTAAATATCCTAAGTCCTGAGAGAGCAAGCAAAGTTGTAGCAGTTTCTTAAACATCACAAAGATGGGAGTGGCGTGAATCTCTGGGGAAATTGTTGCAAAGGGCATGTGCAACACATAGAAGGTACTTCCTGGGGGCTACAAGGTGACCCTCATCAGTTGATAAGGTCATAGAGTGCACCTACTTTGATTCATCATACTGGGTGGGCAGAAAAAAATAGGCAGGGCTTATGCCATGAGGTGGAATGAATCAGTGGTGGTATGCTACCGGTTCAGCCTGGTTCAGCTGGACCGGTAGCAAAAATTCCTACCAGTTTGGCCAAACCAGTAGTAAAAAAAAGCCTCCAACATCAGCTGAGAGGAGGAAAAAAAAGCCACCTACGATCGGCTGACAGGAGAAAGAAGAAAAAAAGCGCCGGATCGGTCCTCCCACCCGCCCTTGCACTTTTCTTTATCCTCTCAGCTGATCGGCACTGCAGGCCTCAGCTGGTGTGTAGAAAGCTGCGTGCGCACGTTAGGTGCGTGTGCATTAGGTGTGCGCACGCGATCACCAAACCAGTAGTGGAACAGGTAGGATCCCACTGCTGGAATAAATGTGCTATCCAGCATCTTGAATTGTGTCCAGGAGCAGCTGGCAACCATTGTAACTTGCAATGCAGTGAGTCACATAAGTATAATATGATGATCCCAACATACTGCCACCGTTTGGACCAACTGTAGCTTCCAGATGGTCTTCAAAGGCAGCCCTACATAGAGCATGTTACAGTAATCCAGTCATGAAATGATCAAGGAATGAGTGATTACCTAAAGGGTGTTCTGTTCTGGCACAAGTGTTTGTCACTGCATGGATTTCAACAACACTGAAGAAGTCAGGACACCCACTATGTGTGATAAAATATTCTTTTTTGTCATGACATTTCCAACATTTATTACTATAGCTTTTGTCTACTCTGGCAATTTACTGACTGAGTTGTATACTACCTATACAACATTTTACAGTATGCCAGTTTTTACTTGGAGCAAATTTCATAGATTTATTTCATAGTTCTCCTCCTTCTTGTGTTGTGACTGTTTAAAGTTTTGCCTCAATTTTAGCACGTAAATATTTTTTGTACTCTCTTATCTAAGTAAAAATTTGCATATATGCCCTGGTGAGTGGTTTTGATTCGGTATGAAAATTTCAAATTCTGTCATTTTTCTTAGAAGCTGTCCCTCATTTTTGAGATGCATTTTTATTCTTCTAGTAATTTGTAGGAACATCAACCATGATGTATTCTGACCTTCTCCAAATAGCTCTTGGTATATTTTTGGTCTTTTTATGGAGTCCAAATGAATCCTAGATGCCTATGTAATTGCACTTTTATTATCTCCAATATGAAAAGCTTTTAAAAGAGAGGCTAGTGATGAGATTGGGCTAATTATTTTTCTTGTAATGTTCCATACTATTGACATGGTTTGTCTTGCATATGTACTTTAAAATTTTTGTCCTCTTCTTTGTCCCTGTATCATAGCTATCTGTGAAGCCCATTACCTAGATTGGCTCCTTCCAGTATTGATTGTTTTAGTGCAGAGGTGGGCAACTATGGCCCCTTTATGACTTGTGGACTTCAACTCCCAAAATTCCTGAACTAGCATGGCTTGCTCAGGAATTCTGGGAGTTGAAGTCCATAATTCATAAAAGGCCATAGTTGCCCACCCCTGTTCTAGTGTATGGGAATTTTATCCATTCATTAGCCATCTTACTCTGTAATATAGTTTCAAATTTGGAAGAACCCACCAAACTTCCAATAATATAGGCCAGGTTGGCCATCTTATCAACTATCAAATCATAGATGAATATAGATATTGTTAAGTATGAGGCATGGGTGTAGAAACGGAGACAAAACTGCTTCTCGTGAACTTCAGCTCTTTATTTAAAGCATGATAACAGAGACAAAACCCCCCCGGTTAGCAGCCACCCTTTTATAGAGTGAACTGCTATCCAGATGACCAATGAATGTTGTTATAGGGTTTGAACCTCGTCCAATGGGACTCGGCCTGCTAATAGCCAATCAGATTGCTCGGAATGAACCAATCATAACTTGCCATTATATGGGCCAATAGGAAGTGCAGGATTACGATCCTGCTATGCAAATGAATCTTTATTAATTACATTTCTTTAGTTCACAACAGATTTATTCCACATTGCATTTAACAGCAGCAGATGGAGTCCAGCCCCACCAAAGATCTGATAACCTGATCCCACAGGAGGATTTATTTATTTACTTAGATATGGCATGTCATACATGGACTAGCCAAATATATTAATTATATATTTCACTTAGATTACTAAAACACAATAAAATACAAATATTAAAAAGATCTGTTCAAATAGTTTAGGCCATCTAACTCTTGAAGCACAGCATTGTTTTTATTTTTAAAAAATCAGATACTGGACCAGTATACGTCCTCAGCTTACAGCTGGTCACGATGTGATCTATAATTTGACATGGCACCCTGCGGTCACCCTGAGGGAAGGATATTATATCCCATTTTTATGGAGAGTCCTGGCAGGCACCATGTGAGGTGCAACTCCTATTCAGACTCCTATTTATCCTTTGCCCACATTGTAGTTCAAAGCCTGGCACCTTTTTTTGTGGGGTTATTTATATGTCGGTTTATGCCTGGGCGTTCAGTGACTCATTTGCCTTCCCATTGGGAATCAATGTTAAAGTTGATGTTAAAGTTGTTGGGCAGATGTCATACAAGTGCCAGTGGAGGCCTTCCTGGATTGGAGTCTTCTGGCTGATAAATGAGGAAAGTCGGCATGCACCAGGAGGAGTGAGTTGTTCATAACAGAGGATTATGAATTGTTAATACTGTGATGAATTTCATCAGGCACCACTAAAAATCTTAAAACTAATGCATCCTAGGATGTTAGAAGATGCAAGAAATAATTACTGAATTTGGAAATCTGGGTGGGACGAAAAGCCCTTTGTCAACATTCCAACTGACGAACCCAACCAAGTAAGCACGAGTGAGACAATCCAGTCTCTGAATGCAAAATTTTATTGAGTACATCATTTCGGCACTGCTTAGGGAAAACCCAGATCTAGCTAATTTCTGCACAAACCCACATAATTAAAGTATAGGTTTCACCCTCCCACTATTAGTGCAGGTCACATTGTCCAATTGATCCTCATTCTATTGTTATGAGAAGAAGTCTTTGACTTTGGCAAACACCTGCTAGAGTGTCCTTGGCTCTCACAGTTATCTTCTTCATGTCTGCAGCCTACATTCCATCTCCCCTTCCTTCCCCTCTGATTCAAGCTGAGAAGTGATAATGGTTGCAACAGAAAAAGGGTGCTTTGAATCTTGGCACCCTTACTGAAACCCAGAATCAATTTTTCCCCCAATATGGCCAAATCATGGTCTGATGTCTCCGAAAACATTTGCAAAGGAAAGAGTGTGCTAAAATATTTAAAATAACATCTTGTTTAACTATATGTTTTGACCTCTTCAATTATCTTCAAAGGCCCTTTCTTAGGTATCTCGGCTAAATGTACAGTATGTCGGTGGGTAACCAGCTGGCCATCTTCCTTGTTCATAGAGCAGTGTTATATTTTTCATACTAGGTGAAGACATGATTCTTTTGCAAGGCATTTAGGATTTAGAATTTTAATGGATAATTTTAATGTACCATGAAATAGGTATTTTATATGCTTTATAATTTTCCTATGTGCAATTATATTGTTTTTATTTTAGATTGTTTTTGTGTGATTCATCCAAAGAAGTTGTTGAGTGGATTAAAAATAAAATGAGTCAATACATTTTATTAAAAGGTCATTCGTAGTCCTGTAACACCGTGAAATCAACATGCATGATGAAGAAGACACTTTTAATGTTCTAGAAGCACAGAATTCATTTCAAGAAATGATTAGCCTGTCTATAGTGTATGGTGTAATCATATAATTTCTCTACCAATTTAATTGTTTGTAGAAATAAGTTTCTTTGAGCCCAATGGTTTGGAAATAGTTTTCAGGAACATATTTGCAGATTATTCATGTAATGAATCATAAGTTTATTAGCAATCCTGTCTACCAGTGACAATAATGTAATGAATGCTTTTTTAAAAAGTTACAATTGCTGTGAAAAGGAACTGCCAGGGGTTTTAATCAGATATTATACTAGATAGTAAAACTAGATATTTCTGATAGTAACTGTGATAAAGTGGAAATTCTCCTTTATTTTTTTAAAAAATGCCTATGTATCACATGTTACTTGAACAGTATAATAGAAAATTATATTGCATATTGTTACAATGAAGTAATTTATGTTAAGCTGATCAAATGCAAGAATTTTTTAGATTCATTTCAAATGTTATAAAATAAGGTATGGGAAATCTTTGCAAAAATTTGCAACTACCTGTAGACCTCTTATGATTTGTTATAAATAAGTATGAATTTCTGACTCAGCAAGAACAAACTTTATTTTCTAGATAATAATCCTCAACTAGGAAAAGTTGGGGATGACTAGAAACCAGATTGTGATGTCTACACTGTGTTTTATTTATAACTTTTTGATGAAGAAAATCAGATGTTCAGATTAGATGTCTGTAGTCAATGTCTTCCCAGATTCATGATTTTCCCAATTGGGAATTAAGCAGTTCTGAAGGTTGTGAGTTTTCAAAATGAAAACTTAACACCTCTGGAATAGGTCATATTTAGAACAGCTGGACTAAGATCAAACAGACTGCATTGTAAATTAGTTTATTATACTTGGAAAAACATTTTCAAAACCCTCAGTGTGGAAGATTTTAGCAGACTGAACATAAGAGGAAAGTCTTTTATATTAGAGAAACCCAGAAAGATAAGGAAGTGTAGCCAAGGGTACATACTACAGCTTTCAGTTTCATGTTGTGACAATTTCTTTTGCTGTTGTCACTGTGAAATGTTTAGCATTTTAGAATAAAAAAGGGAGGAAATCTCAGTTATGATTTCTCTGCTATCCAGATATGACATTAGGAGGATTCATTTCTGATGTTTGCTTTGCTGACCATACTGTTTAGGATTAGTCAGATGCAAATAATAAAGGTGTGAATAGAATTTCAGTGAACAATCTTCTTAGAATACATTTCATACATATAATATTGAAGGAATATATCTTTAGTCTCAGCATTTCCCTACTTGTCTATTCAAATGTTGGTAGAAAAAGATATCTTAGCAAGGAAGGAATATATGAAGAACTAATGAAAATAGAAATAACGCATTGACAATGTATCTGTGGATGTGTAAATATGAGTAACTATGGCAAGACACGGCCTATTTATGTTGCAAACCTTGCAAAAAATATTTTAAAAGTATTTGAGAATGTAAGTATTGAATCAATATTTTGAAACCTATTTTGTCTTAAGTTATAGTTCAGAAAACTGAATTACAATATCTCTTAATGTTTCATATGTGATAGAGCATTGTCTAGGCAATTAAATTTTATGAATAAAGAAAATTCTCATTTGCCAACTTAGTTATTTTGCATATGAGTATGCACTTGTATCAGGGAAAGCATCTTCTTGTTTTCAAAACACTTTTAAAAATTGTTTCCCCCCCGTTATTGGGATCACAAGGTTGCCTTTTAAAAAAACTCAGTTGGGAATTTGGGAATCGTGATTACAGCATCATTAATTATAAGGCAGGCACTGTAACAGAGAAGGCAAACTTTTGGGTTCCCAATAGATGGCATTGTTGAATCAGAGAAATCTGGAATATACTAATCTTGTCAGAACAAACTAGTTAGGTAGGTACTACGGGAGAGAGGTGTTCACATAAGTAACCAGGTCCTTAGTCTTATAGGGCTTTATAGGTAATGATCAACAATTTGAATTGCACCTGGAAGCAAACTGGCTACCCATGCAGCTCGTGAAGCAAAGGTATTACATAGGGATATCAAGCCCCATGTAGAAAGCATTGCAGTAGCCAAGTTGTGAGGTGATCAGGATATGAATGACTGTTTGAGGAAGTTTCCTCATCTAGGAATGGTGCAGTTGGTGGACCAGATTCAACTATTCAAACCTTCTCAATGAGCAGGAGCCTTGGGTCTAGGAAGGCCTCTAGATTGTACCCCATGTGACTGAATGAATCTATAAGGTGTCAGATTGTATAAAACCATAGTCAATAAAAATGTAATGAAAAAGCTAATCAAAGTCCTAAAACAGCTTTGTTCAGAAAATTTACTAGGTTACAGGGGTGTTTTCTAGATTTGCTCATTTGTCTGTCTACCTGTCTGCCTGTTTATCTTATTAGTGACCTGAAAGCAAAAAAGAAATAAAATAGTGCTTTTTAGTTGTCTCGTCTTGTCTCATCTCGTCTCGTCTCGACTCGTCGCCTTCCCTTCCCTTGTTCTCTCCTCTTTATCAATTTCCATTACTTTAGTTACTGGAGATAATTATTTCTTATTTAAAAGTACTCATCAATATTCCATAAAATTTAAAGCAATACTCAATGAAAATGATACAGCATGATAAAAAAAACAAAAGCAAAACTCTGTTTTCCTGTATTTTAGTTGGAGTGGAAAAGAAGTTGATGGCATCATTAACAATTTCTCAACCAACTTGATTTATATACAAGCATAAAAATAAAGGTCTTTAAGATATATGTATGGGTCTTTGGGCATGACATTTCCAATTAGCTTCCACCATTAAAATTTGGCCTCTTTTCCCCAGATATTCCTACCATTGTCAAATCTGAACTTGGATACAGGATCACATTTCCTGGATTCTGTTTTCCCCGCTATGTTTGTGTCCCCCTCACAGGTTACATTTTCTAAGTAAGCAATAGGGCTTCAAAGTAGGTTTGAAGGTTGGCAATTATGCAGTAGTTTGATGTGCTATTGGCAGAAACTTCTGGGTGCAATCCACAAAAAAGGAGGTGAGCCTTTGGTTACAGTCATAGCTATCATCGTTGTTGTTTTTTGAACACTCCTATTCCTACCTCACAGATGGCCTGTAGGGTGAGTTCCTGGGACAAAATTACTGTGGCAAAGCAATAGCATTGATTGGGCTAAGTCAAACTGGCTCATTTGCTTGTTACCCAAAACACAACATCTGACCTGAAATATTTTAGTATGCTTGAACGAGGTCATTTACTGAAAAAGTCTTCCATGGGGCTTTTCTCTCCACGGGGAAGGAAAAGTTGGAGCCTGAAATAATAATCTTAGAAGTAAGTTTGACAATTGGATTCTGAAGATGATAAAACTTGAAGGACTTTCAGAAATACAGGCATACCTTGTTTTATTGTGCTTTGCTTTATTACACTTCTCAGACTTTGCTTTTTTTACGAGGCCTTCCACCAGCAAAAAGATTACAACTTGCTGAAGGTTCAGATGATGATTAATATGTTTAGCAATAAAATACTTTTTAATTAAGGTATGTACAATGTTCTTTTTTAGACTAATGCAATATTGCACATTTGGTAGACTATAGTATAGAGTAAACATAACTTTTATATGCACTGGGGAACCAAAACATTTGTGTATGTCTTGCTTTATTACAATATTTGCTTTATTGTGATGGTCTGGAACTAAACCCACAATATCCCTGAAGTGTGCCTGTACAGTCTTCAAAATGACTTGGTGGCTTTTTTGTTTCCTAATAATGTAGCAATGCAATTAATTTATTTACTTATCTTCATCCACATTGCTTAAAGGAATGTTATGCCCTTCTAGCAGAAGCTTGCTATTATTCTTTGAACTGAACACAATCTGAACATTCTTCCAAATAGAGTTTGAAGAAGAAAGAATATTCCAAATAAGGTTGTAGGTTGATAATAATGTACTACTTAAAGAATACACTCTTCTTCAACTCCAGAAAAGGAAGGGAAGGTATAAGAAGAAGCAAGCAGTGAAAGAGAAATTTTGAAATTTTTATTTCAGGCAGAAATTGTATTTCTTTTTCCTTGCTCCATTGGTTCATGCAATGATTTATGAGTATAAAAAAATCTTAACTTGATTTACTTTGTCTGCTTTTATTGGCAAGATTATCAGTGGCCTATGAAGGGGAAAAACTATAATTTTAATTTCATTAATGTTTTCTTCACATAGAAATTTGAAAAATACTAGTACTACTTATATAGCATAAAGTAGGACATAAACCTTCATATTTATTTAAAATACTTCAAATTTAAGTATTTCCAAAATACATTTGATCTATTTTATCTTCTGGGTATGGGAAATGGATTATACAATAGTAACATAGCCAGCAAATTATGGGATATATTTCCAATGAAAAGTATACTTTTTAAACTAACAGTATCTGTGACTATCCTTCTAATTACAAATACATCTTTTTCTGTTGAAATCAGTGGGCTTAAATACTTTTATTTTCATTGCCCCCTAGAAGAGATCTAGATTGAAATCCATATGGAATAATCCCTTCTTTCCAATATTATTCTTCTAATTTCAATTATGTTCATAAATTCTTTCTCTTTTTTTCTCATGTTATTTTTGCCCTCTCTTCTTCCTCTCTGTCTCAACAAGCAAAAATGGCTGAACTCCTCATTTCTTGAAGCATTATGTGTAACTATAAAGAGACAATCATAAGCATCAAGTGGTAAAGGCAGTTACTTTAAAGCATGACTGTGTGGTTTTGCTTGGTATTTTTTTTTAAATAAAGTTTTATTTGGGTTTTCACACATACAAAATACAAGTAAAACATCTTTTTTGAAAATAGAATGGTCCCGGGTTGAACTTCTTTATACAGACACAAAACTCAATTTTATGCTCCTTTTTGTATTCTATTCCATATCTTATACTATTTTACATTTTCTATATAGTTTTTCCCCTCTTTTAATTTTCTCAATTTTTATTTTGATTATCTCATCTCAATTCAAATCATTATATTTATACTTTTGTCTGTTCTGTTTCAATTTCATATTACCTTTTCTCATTAAACAAATTTTCTCCTGTAGTTACTAATTGGAGATAATACATAATACATAACTTCCAAACGAATTCTGCTTGGTACATTCTTATAATACACACTATATTCTTTAAAAAAAGAAAGAAAGATTGTAAATATATGTAATTATAAACCCTCATTCCATTCCAGTTCAGTTCCATCATTAATAATCATTAAAATCTTAACATCTTTAACACTTCTTTTCAATTAAATATCATACTTCCTTAAAAACACATATAATCTCCATAATTAATTTTTTCCTTATTTCTCTTCACTTATGTTTTGTAAATCATTAAATATTCATTTTGTTACATTTATTTATTGACAAGCATTCCACTGAATTACAATAGCTATTTTATCAGACATTTTAATCATACATTGTTTCATATTTTCTAAAATTATTTCTGCTTCTAATATAACTATCTTATGTACCTTTGCAGAATCCCTTTTTCCATTAAGTTTTCACCCATTATCTCTAAATAGGCCCTGTTTCTCTATATTTTACTTCTGTCCTTTATAATTTCTTTTCCTTTCTTTCTTCCCTCTCATCTTCTCCCTCCCCCTTTTAACCCCTTGTCTCTCTATTTCTAATTCTCTCTTCTGCATTTCCCTCTTCTGTTGCTTTCTGATTTTATACTTATTTTTCACTCTATTTTTTTGGAGTTGTTTTTCCCAATCTTAAACTTTCCATTCTCTTTCCCCCTTTCCTCCCCCCCCCATCTAAGATTACTTGTTCATTAAAGATGGCTTCTTTGTCGCAATCTTCTTGTTCTGAAGGCATTTCTAGTTGTTTTCTCATAATTCCAAATCTCCATTTCTAAAAACTGAAATACGAAGCCAAAAGAACCTCTCCCTTCTTGTGCATCTCCTTTGTACTTTTTAAGTTCCATTTTCAGTTCTTCTAAAAGTGGAGCCATTTTTAACAGTTTTAAACAACCACCCGATTGATTTTAGTCATTCAAAACAATAACCAAGAATGCAGAAATCATCAAGTAATCCAGATAGTCCCGAGTTATATCTTCTTATTTCTTTTTCGACTTTCTCTTCCTGGGGTTTTTGTTGCGATATTTCAGTTAGAGTGTATCTTTTGGAAGTCTTGTTGAGATTTTGCTGTAAGTTCTTTTTTAATTCCAGGCAGTCTCCTCCCTTCCAGATCCTACTGTTTTATTCTTTTTCTCTCCTTTCCTGTTTTCAAAAGCTTTTAATTATCCAGAAATCTTTATTATCCCTTTGACTTTTTATTTTCAGCATTAAATGCCTATTGATGTCAAAGTGGATTTTTCCCCCAATTTCTAGCTTAAGTCTCTTAGCTGTCAGTATAGGAAAAGGAGAAAACCAAATCTTTTCCCTTTTCTCTCTCCTTCGCAGCTTAAAAGTCTTCTTAGGGAACAGTGTTATTGTTTTTTAACAGTTTCAATTCCAGGGTACCTTATTTGTTGCTTTTGCTGTTTGACCCGGTCAACCAAAACTTTCTCTTCTTATCTTTCTCCTGCACATTCTTTTCTGGTCAAGTTCTTCTTTGTGGTGGCCATTTCTGACCACCGCTGCAACCGCCTTTAGGAAAGGGAGTAATGGCCAGCTGGGGAGGAGAGATGCGGCTCTTCTCAACCCTGCTGGCAGTCTCCCCCCTCTTCACCACCTCTACGGGGTGGCTTAGCCCCGAAACCAGCCGGCTCAGGGCGCTCCAGCGGCGAGCACGGATCGAAGCCTCGCAGAGACGAGGTTTCGGTCTGTCGCTTAAGAGGCTCAAACCGGAAGTGCGGTTTTGCTTGGGTTTTTTAATGTGTAGTAAATTGATTGCTGATATAGCACACACTTTCCATAATTGTTGGTATATGACACAGGACAAAGTATGCCTTCTTGGTCAGCCCAACTATGTAAAGGCCAGGTGTTGGGCATTATAAACCCAGTTGCACTTGAAGCACTAAATATGAAGAGCTGGTCAGAAAAACTGGTTAATATTGAGAAGCACATTTTCTTTTTAGAGTGGACATTAAATGGGTGTCTCACATTCCATCAGCATCTGTTCCAAATTCATGATGATGTTAAAGTGGGGAAATGTATCTTATAATGTCCTACTGCAAGTTGTTTCATACTTGCATTGTGATTCACATGCAGGCATAGAGTTTGCATCGTTGCCTATTTGTAAGAGATCAGAAATACAAGCAAATCTTATACAATAGTTGTGATACCTTTGAAAAATGCTAAATATGTGTACAAAGATCCCAAGAAGTTGGAAATTCTCTGGCAGAGATTTAGGAAAAGCTCTTTTGAGTTTGAGAATGCCCAGAATAATGGACAGTGCATGTACCATTTAATAGAAATACAGTGCAGTGGAACCTCGGGTCACGAACGCTTCTGACCATGACCAAATTGAGTGCTGACCAAAAAATCCACAAAATGCTCGACTCTGGCGATCAAACACAGCCATGGCAATTTTCCCTGCCACAGCGATTTCCCCTTCCGTGCCATTTTTTGTGTGTGCACATGCGTAGTCAGTCTCGCTTTTGGTCACAACCAAATCGGGTTGCGACCAAAGTCCTCGAAGGGATTACGGTCATGACCCGAGGTTCCACTGTATATCTGTTTATTATTACTTCTTGCAAAAGAAGCAAAATGAGGAGGAGGAGGAGGAGAATTCACAGAAGTTACTGTTGTCAAAAGCTTATTACCTTTTAAATTTTTGCAAATGAACAGCTAACAATCTGTACTGCAGATGCATGCCTCTCAGATTGTCTTTTTTTTTGAGAGAGAGAGAGAGACATGCATTGTTCTCAGAATAGTATTCAATTTTCTGTTGAATGACCTTTTGGGAATGGAACATATATGTTCTTAAGAGAAGGACATTGAATATTCTGATGGCTTTTAAAATGATTATTCCAGATATGCTATAGGCTCCCAATTATTATCCTTGGTAATGGTACTATCTGTCTAGTGATTTCGTGACTCTGAAAGCTCAGTAAAAAACCTTGACAGTCTGTTGTGCAAAACTCTTTGTCAGCAAGCAAGTAACAAGATGCTTGACAATTAATTGTTTTTAACTCATTGTGCTGCAGACAAAATAGGAGTTCGTTCCTATCCTTTTCCACATGTCTGCTCCCTGGGTATCTTACCCCTTCTCTGGCAGAGGAAAAAAGTATTTCACTCAAAAGGGATTTGGTATCCCATTCCTCATCCCTTACTCAAAGACTCCTTATGGGATTTGCGGATTTGGCTTGAAAACACCATCCCTGCAAGTACCATGGATTCTTGGAATTTATTGTACTGTATTCTAGTTACTTACTTAATGCTCTTTTCCATTGATGCTTGGCTTATTGTTAAGAATCCTGCACCATTTTTTCCCATGCTACAAGCTTTCCTTTCTTCAATAACTCTTTTCTGTCCTTTTTATGGCTGCCTGGCCATTAACACGGTTAGGCCAAACCAAATATAGCCCACCAGGCTCATCATAAATCTTCTTCATGTAGGTACACTTCACACTTATAGTAATGGATAACTGAAATGTTGCCAGACTAGTTTAGACTAGTTGGAAATTGCTTTGTGGAAAAAGCTGCTGTTATATAAACTGCTATTATGTCTTATTAGATGAAAGAAGGTGGAAATGTTCTATAGCCTTAGGGAAAGAGCGTGTGCGGTACTGAGTGAGTGTAATAATTATATGAAATGTGTGGAAACTATGGCTAGAGAGATCCTCCAATTAATAGCTATCTAAAAGGTTAAGCGTACTGGAGCTAACGAATGCTCCAGTGCTGGATGTTCAGTTGATGCCTTTATGCCTATTTAGATGGTGTTTTGGGGGTGACTACACTAGCACAGTTAATGAGCTCACTAATATATAAGTAAGTAAACTATAAAACTTAGCTCTTGTTAGCATTTAGCAATTTCTTTTTTAGGTGTTATGCTATTCCCTACACAGACATCTGTACCTAACCACAATGAAGCCAAAATGATAAAGTTGCTTTATCCACCTTTTTGTATCTGAAAATCACAAAATGGAACACAACCCCTCAACAAGAGGTTGAGTTTGCATTTCAACCAGTGCTTTGTAGATAACAGATAATCAGAGTTGGAAGGGACCTTGTAGGTCATCTAGTCCAACCCCCAAGCGGGAGACCCTACACCATTTCTGACAAACGGCACTCCAATCTCTTCTTGAAAGTCTCAAGTGATGGCGCTCCCACAACTTCCGAGGGCAAGCTGTTCCATTGACTGATTGTTCTCACTGTCAGAAAGTTTCTCCTTATTTCCAGTTTAAATCTCTCCTTGTTCAGTTTCCATCCATTATTCCTTGTCTGGCCTTCAGGTGCTTTAGAAAATAGCTTGACTTGTCACTTGCTCCCTTTCTCATCCACAATTCCTACTGACCTCATAAAAGGTGTGGACTATTGTATTTATTCTCAAAAAACATAATTTTATAAGAAGCTCCATGAGAAGCAGACAAAGAATTTAATCAGTAAATCAATATACATAGGTTTCTGGTACCTGTTTAAACAACAATTAACCTAGGTGAAATTTCACTGACAAATAGAAGCCTTTGTGCAAATATTCTGAAATGTTGCTGAATTAAGCGAAGAATAGCTTTGTAGGCAAGGGTATTCTATATGAAGATGTTTGCCTCTTGTTAAAATTATAATTTGCATGCTATGTGTTTATGAAAATACTTATTGAATTAGGAGGAGGAAAATGTTTGATAAAGAACTTGTATGAGAAGTCAAACAACTTGTTTCTTGAATGAAAAATAATACAGGGCTTTCATTTGAGAAAAACTTAGTGAAATTAAAATGTTTTTAAAAGCCTTCAAAAAAAAAAAAAAAACCCGACCCAACTCCAGAGTTTTGTGATAGTAGCTCATTATTCCTTTTGGTAACATCAGTGTGTTTCTAGAATACTCACCCAAATGCAATTGCTTTGTAGCAGCAATATTAGCGATTTGGAACAAATCCTAAACACTCTTCCACGCTAGCCTTGCAAAGAAGGAAGGATGTTTTACGAGATTCCAAGAACTGGATGACTCCTAGGATTTTACTTTTATTTTCTCATAATTCTGAACCAGAGCAATATCCCCTTGTCAAAAAGTAATTATGAAATGCTAAGAGTTAAGCTGATTTAAAAATAGAGGGTGTCATTGACAAGAAGGCTCTGCTGTTCTGGGCCCAGATCCACCCATGCGCTGGAAACAATTCAAAGCTTTTGGTGATGCTTTACTTGACATAAATCTAAGCTAGAACCTTGGCCTTTAAGAATAGCTTTTTGTAAAGTGATTTGCATTTTAATTAAAATCCAGATATTGCACTTCAGTGGGTTAAAATAAAATACTGCTTTACAGGCAGAACGTATGCATACAGAAGCCGGTAGGGCTGCATGAAGTGATGAACTTATGATCATGCCACAAAACAGTGTAATTTGTAACGCACTAGGACTACTGCTTGAAAATCTAATCAATTGGTAAAAACAGGCATTTCATGAAAAGGAGCTTCTATCAGAAGTCCTTTTAGATTTAAAGTGACATTTCTAACTTCCCAGTGCAGTTTATTTTTATATTAATTGGGGTTCATAGAAAATAAAACATTTATGTATAAAACATAAATACAAGGGATTTTTTTTTTTTCATGAAGCCTTCTTGATGTCCTCTGGGTGCTTTATCATGCTGGCTGGGGAATTCTGGGAATTGAAGTCCACACTACTTAAAGGTATCAAGATTGAGAATCACTATTCTAGACAATTGTTAAATGGCAGAAAAGATGCAGAAAAAATGAATTTGTTGCTGCCATTTAGTGTTTGTGTGTGGATTCTTGCACATTTATTGTAGCTTCATCCATTCTCCTCTCTTGGAAAAGGAAACTGGTTAGTTAGAGGATAGAATGGGAAAAGGGGTAGGACGGGAAAACATTAAAAAACAAAACAAAAAGATTTTTTGTACATTTTTTGTAAATTTTTTGTAAAGATTTTTTGTAAATTTTTACAATTCTTTTTGTAAAAACAACATTTACCTTCCTGTGAATTATTTCATGAAAAGGCAAGCCAACTCTAAGGCAGCATTTTCCAAAAGAATCCTCAATATGCAGTCAAAATTCCAATTATAGACATAGATAAAAAAATGTTGTTTCCCCCTGAAAGAGGAGGAAGCAAAAATTGAGACTTTTTTCTGTAAAAATATATTGCTGAATCTCTTTCCTTTCTTCAAAACCCATGTTATTAATTAGCATTCCAGAATATGTGTGATAATTTTTTTTATAACAAATGGTCATCCACATCCAGATATATCCAGGACAGTGTTCCCACTATTTTGAAAGTGAATGATGAAAATAAAGATAGAGATGATTGTTTTTTTTCTCCCCTCATAATGGTGCATTGTAGTATTTTGAAATTTTGGAGTTAAGTTTTAAAATTTGTTAGCGAATAAAGCACATAGAGTCCAGGGGTGAAATTCAAAAATTTTCCCTACCAGCTTTGTGGGTGTGGCTTTGTGGGACCCAGTCTCTAAAAGGAAGAAGGCAGGCGGGCATGGGCGTGGCCAACCAATTCAAATCGTCCCTACCACTTCTCCCGAGATGCTGCAAGGTGGTTAAATTTCACCTCTGGCATAGACTGGTATAGATTTAACTCTTATGCATAGGGACACTACAATTGGGTGAAAAGGACAATTCCTGCTAATCTTAAATACAACTCCCTCCCACTAAATCATATAGGGGAGAAATTATTATAACAAATTGTGCATATTTAAACATCAGTTAGAAGTATTTTAAAATAGAATTCTTCTATTTTTATTACAATTTTATGAATCCTAGACCATAACCCAGCTTACGCTTCCCTAGAAGTAAACTTTATTGACTTCCTTGAAGGTTATACTCACTTAAGAATGCAGATAATTATTATTTGAGTTACATAAATAATCAAATTCACTCAACAATGCTCTGAATATTTTATTGTTGTGCTTCTATGGTTCAGATGGTCAGCTGCTAATCAGAGAAACTCAATATTACCAGGGAGAAGGCGGAGGAGGAGAACATTGTGCTGGTGTCAACATACATGGACAAGGGATGTTTTATCTTTCCACTATTGAGCAGGCCATAGAAATTATTTGCCTGGTGTGTTGGTAGGAAAACATTGAGAGATCTGATATTCTATAAGTCAGGAGTGAGTGGGTTGGACCTGAACCCTTCAGTCTTCACTCATGTCCACTGCAAGATAGTTGAAAGAAGGTCAAGGATATATGTTGTACTTCCCATATTGGTCCCTCTTAGAACTTGTGTTTGGTATTCTCCTCTGTATAATTCACTTTCAGGCAACTTGTTGGTCAGCATTTGACTCTGCAGATCAAAAATTGGAGTAAGCAATAAACTGGAACAGGAGTTGTAAGAGACAAAGACAAGAGAAAGCACCTACCCAACTTGGCACTTTCCCCTTGTCTTTCTCTTGGTGATGACAAGAAAGCACATAATGAGCCTGGGCAGAGGCAGAATAAATATGCTGCCATTTCATAAGGATTACATCATACTGACTAGGAGAGGATGAATTTCCTTCAGCAAAAAAATGATCTGCAGCCATAATTAATGAAGCTATTCTGTGATTTAAAGCAGGGGCCACCAACCTTTTGGACCTCAGGGACCACCAAACTCATATTTTTAAATCCCACAGACTACTAATATGAATTTTGACTGACGGTGGCTTGCTGATGTTGATGTCCCATATTCCAGAGCTGCAGTAGTCACAGGACTGGCCTTTTGGTCATCACGGAACAGCTGCTCCCCTACCCGGGTGCAACAGCCTGCCATGGAATGGAGGAGCTGCTTCTGGATGACCAAAAGGCAAATCTTGTGACTACTGCAGCTCTGGAATACGGGACCAACTTTCCCACCAATGTCAGCAAGCCACCCTGGGGCAGGTTTCCCTCCCCCGCCATTGGTCTTACCTTCCAGTTCCAGCTCGCATGGCTCTACTCAAGGTAAGGTTTGCGCTCGGCCAAAGGATGGGGGCCAGCAGATGGGTGGGCCATGTGGGCAGTGCAACCTTGTGTTCCTGCGCAGCGTGGATTAATTGCTTTGGGGTCGTGCTTTGGGGGGACATTTCTCTGCGGACCACCAAAGATTTCTCACGGACCACCAGTCATCCCCAGGCCACCAGTTGGCAACCACTGAGATAAAGCATGTTGTCAAGTATCCTAGCCACAGTACCCACAGTTCAAACTATGGCAGAGATGGGACAGTGGTTACAAGGAAAGGGTATTTGATTTGAAAAGTGTACTTAATATTTTAAGTTCTGTATATTTTATATGTGTATATGGAGGAGGAAGAACCTTGGCTTTGCTATATCCTAGCCAAAAAATTGTCAAATGTATGACGAAACCGAGGATTGACAACTTTTGAAGAAAATCCCTTCGGCAGAAATAAAAAGTACATATAAATCCCAATAAATTACACTTCTCAAAATAATTCTTGCTTCATGACTAGTCAAACAGCAACCTTTTGAAGTTATGATGGATTCTCCCCAAAGGTACTTATAACCCTCATTCTGGAATTGTGGTGATGGCACACCCCATGTGTACATGACTGCATTTTCACATGCTTGGCAGCCAGCTCATTTTTTATGATTGGTTCTAGCATTCTGCAGTCATATACCTGTGATTTATGGGTTTTTTTGCCAGTTTCTGGCCTTTTGTGCCCATTTCTGGACTGCAAAACAAGCTTGTAAAATTGGATTGGACACGTTTGTATCTTGGCTTACAACGGAAATTCCAGGTGCACTATGGTTGTAAGTCAAAGATCACCTCAACTGGATGGAAGACATTGTACAATAGTGGAAGAAGTAGTGGTGTGGGGTGCAGAGTGGAAAACAGTGGAAAAAGTAATAATGTGGGCTGCAGAGAATCTGTGGTGTTCATCTTCTCTTTCTACCCATGGAAGCATTCTACTTGGCACTCCAGCCAGACATTTCTGGGGTTTTGTTTCAAACATATAGAACCAAAGGTGTATATGTAATATAATCCAGCAATTTAATAAATGGTTGGATTTGGCTTCAGAGAGCAACTGTTCTATAAAATGCTGCTTTTTAATGAGCAGCACATCTCCAAGGTTTTTTTTATTATTATTATTATTATGTATAGTCTTCTATAAAGTATAATAGTAACAAGGCGTGAATCTAAACCATTTACATATCCACATATATGTATATGTTCCATATTTTATGTACACATACATGTATATACACTTTGGATTCATGCTGAAAAAATGTCCTGGTTAAATGAAAGCCTCAAGAATATAGAATAACAGAGTTGGAAAGAATCTTGGAGGTCTTCTAGTCCAACCCCTTGCTTAGTCAGGAAACCCTACATCACTTCAGACAAATACACGTAACTCAACCCTCAGACCCTCACCCTAAAGCTTTGGCTTTAAAGTTCCATTACACAGGTGCACACAGGTTGCAAAAGCTTGTAATACTTGCCAGGGACCTCTAGAGGAAGTTTACATATCACATGTGGTAGCAGAGTCCACCAGCTGTAGTGTGTAGGAAGAAAAACACCACAGAAATTCAATCTCCTATTTCCTATTAAAGCACAAGAATGATGGGTGCTACCACAAAAGCCCAAGAAGTCAAAAATTACAATGATCCAGCATATCAGCAATCTTAAGAGGCAAACATTAGTTACCTACTAATTCTACCCCCCACCCAATTTGTCTCACGAGTCATTGTTTTGTTGGCTGTCAACAGTGTGATCAGTCCCAGGTGCAGCTATTTTGGAATGATGTTTTATTCCATAACATATAGGCAACCACATGACCTTGGAGAAAACATGTAGAAATATTATAAAAATAAAAGCTGAAGAATTGAAGATAATATAAACCAGAAACGCGAATTGGCTGCTTTTTAATAGACTGCTATCTTTTGTTGCCTGCAGCCACTTATCTGGAAGCTATGATTGTATATTGTTTTAGAAATGCTTATCTATATTAGCTAAAGTATTGATGCTTGAAGGAAAGCTGTAATTGTTGTTCCTCTTTTTATATCAGATCCATACTTGAAGCCAGTCACATCAATTTGGTATATGGGATAGAAAACTATGTACAGGTAGTCCTCAAGTTACAACCACAACCGAGCTCAAAATCTGTGTTACTAAATGAAACCTTTGTTAAGTGAGTTTACCCCATTTTACAACTTTTCTTGCCACAGTTGTTATGCATTTGTTAGGCTAGTAACACGGTTGTTAAATGAATCTGGATTCCCCATTGACTTTGCTTGTCAGAAAGTCCCAAAAGCTGATCACATGAGCCCAGGATAAAAATATGAACCAGTTGTCAAGCATCTGAATTTTGATCATGTGACCATGGAGATGCTACAGGGGTCGTAAGGGTGAAAAGCCACTTCAAGTCATAAGTCACTTTTTTTCAGTGCTGTTGTAACTTTGTCACTAAATAAACTTTGTAAGTTGAGAACTACCTGTAAGCACTTGTTCCATTTCCTGAGTCTTTAATTACATAATTTTATACCTTTTTGTAGGGACCAAATTTGGGAACAACCTCTAGTGAAGGAATTAACCTTGTTCTGAAATAAACCCTGATGAAGCCAACCCATTTTACATCTGAGGGCCAGGCATGTATAAGCCTGCAGGGTTAAATCTTTCAATCTGTGCTACACCCCTTGAAATCCTTTAGTACCAAATCGGAGCATATTACTCTAACTTCATCTTGCCACATTGAAGAGAAGCCCAACCAACTTAAGCCTTTGTCATATCCACCTATTGTAAATCATTCTGTTTCTCAGGATAACCATTTATCATTCAAGACCAAGCATCTGTAATGGAAGTGGAATGGATGGTTGCCAGAAACAAAGTGCTTTTATTGTTCTTGACTAGAGGATTTCCACACAGCTCTTATTCATGGAACTGGATATGTTCCGTGAGAATTGTTTGACATATTGTAAAGAAACAGCCAAAGATATATGGCCATCTATTTTCCTTGTTCTCCTGTTACATGATGTGCAACATTATTAAATTATTATTAAAGATACTCTCTTTCATGAGACAGACATTTCTGGATATAAGCTATCTAACAGCAGTCTGTTGGTATTTCTTACATACAGTATGTGTTTAGAAATAAAAATTCAATGCTTTTGTTTTGTAAGGCAGTTTGTTCATCAATGCCTTCTCACTGGTCCATATAATCAACACCATAATGGAACTCTAATATCTCTAATTGGTTGAAGCTCTGTTGATGTGTCAGAGGCCTACCTTTCAGTCTGGCGGGAGAAGATAGTGGTCTCCAGGCTAAGAAACAGATTTTGCCCACCCCTTTTCATGCCTAGAGATCTTTTCCATCAGGTTTTTAAGGGTGGGATAATTTTTCTACTTTAATTAGCTTCAGCTGGTCCAGTACGCAACAGCATAAGCAGCCATGGACGTGCCTTCAGATGTCAGTGTAACATCTGTGCTTTGTGAGTTGCGCTGGTTGCCAGCGTGCTTCCACGTGCGATTGAAGGTACTGATTGTTATTTGTAAAGATCTACATGGCTTTAGGGGCCAGATTAATTGAGGGACAGTCAAGGTAATTTGATCTTGCAGGGTTGATGTGTTCCTATGATTAAACAATGTCGTCTCTCTAGATCACAGAAGGGCACCTTTTCTGTAGCAGCCCGTCTTCTGGAATGAGTTTCCCTTTGAGATCTGAATGTCTCCAATTCTGTCATTGTTTAAAAGAGCTGGGAAGGTCTGGTTCTTCCCTCAGGCCTTCGGAGGGTGAGAAGCAGAGGTGGTATTCAGCAAGTTCTGACCAGTTCTGGAGAACCGGTAGAAGAAATTTTGAGTAGTTTGGAGAACTGGAAACTACCACTCTGACTACTACCTAGGCAGGGGGTTGGACTAGAAGATTTCCTATGTCCCTCCCAACTCTGTTATTTTATTCTAGTCTATCATATAAGTACAACTTGCAGCCATCAGATTCTTCCCATCTTCACAAGGGATGAAGAGAAATACCATCCTATTTAAATATATTTTAATTATCGAACTGATTGGGGTCAATCTGATTAATATCTCTTCATATTGTTTTAAGTGGCCATGAACATTGCTGAGAGTCTTAAAAAAACAACAACCAGAAGAATTATAAATAAATTAGTGGCCTATCCAATTCTAATTTTTTTCATGCTAAAATCATCAGAAAATTTTAATTGAGATTATTGAATATTCATCAGCACCTAAACAACAAAGGGGACTCAGGAGAAAATACAGTATAAACAGTTGCCAAACCTTAGTCTTTTTCAATTCAGGAAGGTTTGTCTCAGGATAAAGAACTTCGATATCCTCTTATATTGTTGTTTTAATGATTTCTTGTGCACCTAAATAGACAGCTATTTTCTGTGACTGAGTAATGAAAGAGTTGAACCATTTGTTTATCACACCATTAAAAAAACATAAAGCGCTGCTGTCCTAAACTATATTCTGTTCAAGATTTTTGGAATGAAGAGACATGTATAAATATTGTAAAGAATGGGCATTATAAAATAGTAATTATTTATAACTGTATGTGTGCAATGTCACTGTCTATTCTCACTTCCAACTGCTTTGATGTATTACATTTCTGCTTCCAGCTGAACTTGTAGCACATTTATAAGAATGGCTGTGCGATGCTTTGTATTTTATTCCAAAAAATGCTTCAGAGTGAATGAGTCCAAATTGTTTATGAGTTTGATTTCTTAATGTAACTGCATCTTTCTTCTGGATCCTTTGGGAAAAGACATAGCTGCTTTAAGAAATTTCAGCTTCATGGCATATTTGTGGGCCCGCAAACTCCAGAAGACCTTTTCATAACTGAAGAGAAAGCAATGTGTAGCCCTATTCCTAAAGCATATTGTGCAATATCTAAGTAAAGTTGTGGAATATGGTGTCTTTGAGCAAACTAATACACTGGTTATCATTACATTTGATAGTAAGAGGGGAAAATATGGTTAGTTAAGTCTTTAAGGTCTTTATTTAATTATTCATTT
Organism: Notechis scutatus; assembly: GCF_049901735.1. Taxonomy (NCBI): domain Eukaryota; kingdom Metazoa; phylum Chordata; class Lepidosauria; order Squamata; family Elapidae; genus Notechis; species Notechis scutatus. The sequence goes on along the minus strand of NC_142009.1, from coordinate 85,392,264 downwards.
ATTAACTCATTCATTAATTCACAGACTCATTCATTCATTCACTTTCTATAGCAACCCATTTCAGCCGAATGACTAGCTGGCTTATAATTCTTAAAAAAAATAAAAACAATAAAAAAAAATCCAAAAAAGAAATACTCTGGCAGCCATGATAGTTAACCATAAATCCAAGAAACAGAACCCTTAACATATTTAGAATCCCAGCCCAGGTACACAGCTAAAGTCTTTTTAAAGGCCAACTGTAAAATGTAAAATCACCAAACCGGAAGTTACACCGATCAGATCACGCCCCTGCTTGATGGCCATACTGGAGGTCTATGGAGCTTCTCAGTCATCCAGGTCATGGTTGTCCCAAAGGTGCTTTTTCAAGAGGCAACTGGACTTTCTGGTTTTTCTTTGAATACGTTTCCCTTCTCATCCAAGAAGCTTCTTGAGAAAGCACCTTCGGGACAGCCATACTAGCATTTGAGGCCTTCCCTCTAAAATATATACAAACAGAATCCAAAGTAGCTATGGCCACATTTTATATTTCTAATTGTTTGGGATTTGGGGGGGGGGGGAGTTAATTATTATTAGATTTTTTTAATGTTTATGTTTTTTTGCTCTTATTTTATAAAATAAAAGGTGGTGCAATAGCATTATAAAACAAGCTGTAGCTTTTGTCTTTGTCAACAGAGGGCGTTGAGAGAGAGAGAGAGAGAGAGAGAGAGAGAGAGAGAGAGAGAGAGAGGTGTTTTAGATAATTTATTAAAAAAACAAAACAAAAAACCTAGAGGGAGTATGACCTTGAAGATCACAGTGTTTTCTCTGTGATGAGGAAAAAAGCTGCATTTCTGTCCTTTAGGGGCAGATAGAAAGAGCTACAGAAATCTGAGAAGTTAATGACAAGTTGGGAGAAGCAATGTGGGTTGTTTGCAGGAAATAAGGTAAGAATATAGTAAGAGGGCAAAACAGATTGGAAGAAGAGACAGGGGAAAAAAAGGAAATGCAGAGAAGGAAAGTTCATAGTGAGGACATAAGGATCAGGTAGACAGGGCGACAGAGGCCGAAAAGGATGAAAAATGGTTATTGGGTAGAATTAGTAATTAGGAAATTATGGCAGGAAGTGGCACTTTAGATACTTCAAAGCAGTATGTGACTGCGTGAGGGCTAGAAGGAAAGGCTGGGAGACATTGAAGGCAAGGGAACCCTGTAGTTTTTGCCGTCCTATCCAAAAAGCCAAATCAAACCTAGAGCGATACCATCTTTTATGGGCCGAAAACAATGCAAACCAAAAAAAAAGAAAAACGAAAAAAATAAATAAATCCTAAAGTAATAAGTAACCCTGATGTTCTCTCTTTTGGCACTGCACTCTGCTCTTTGATCTTTTCTGATCTGTGAATTGAGATTTCTGCCAAAAAAGAAGAAGAAGAAAAGAAATGGTCACTGAAACACTAAGGTCCTATTTGTTCCACTTGAGAGATGAAAATACGTTCTTGTGTTTACACAACACATTAAAAAGCCAAATAGCTAGTAACAAGGTCTATTTTTACCAGCTCCTTTGTCAGTGCAAAAATGGGATAGCCTTTTTGGTTTGGTTTTGTTTTTTTCCAATTTGTTGTTCCAACTTACTGTTTGGAAAATACACTACTGATTCCATATTTCAGCCATATGTGATGCTTAGTCGTGGAATGGTATAGAAGGAGTCGCTTGTTATTTGATGTAATAAATCCTTAGCAGTGTTGAAACTCAGCTGAACAGTTATGTATTAATAAAACTTTGCAGAAACAGAAAAGGCAATAGAAGGCAAATATTTGTTCCAATGTGAGCTGAGGAAAATATTTTACAGTTAACAGTATCACCAAACTTGATTGCAGGAAATACGACTTCAGCAATAGAGTGGTCAATGTCTGGAATACTCTACCCGACTCTGTAGTTTCTTCCCCAAACCCCAAAAACTTTAACCTTAGACTGTCTACTATTGACCTCATCCCTTTCCTAAGAGGTCTGTAGGGGGCGTGCATAAGCGCACCATCGTGCCTACCGTCCCTGTCCTATTGTTTCTCTTATTCTTTTATTTTTCTTATATGTACCCATTTCATGTATTCACAACTATGTATACACTTATACTTATTATCTTGTAAACAATTGGCAAATCAAATAAAAAAATAAAAAAATAAATCAAGTGAACCTTTCCTTCCTCCCTAAGTTATCATTCTTTCTCTTTACCCCTCCTCCCAGAGTCAAACTCTTCTCTGAACTTATGCTGAGGGCGTCAAGCAGATTTGGAGAAGTGGGTTGAGATGATCTGTAGTGGAAGGGGAAAAAAGGTATTTCCCAATCTGTAAGAGCAAATCCATTCACTTTTGCTTAGAAGATCAACTTTAAACTAACGTTTCAGCATTTAGATGCAGGAAGATCTGAATGAAACAAGAATGGTAGTATTACTCTGGGAAAGCTTTTCAGGAAAGAAGAACCATACAGTACTATTAAATAGAAGGAAAATTTGATGCCTACTCTGGAAGGTAATGTTGTAGAGTTCATACTACCTGCAAATCTGGTTGCTTTAAAAACAAAGAACTTTTACACACATCTCTGCATCACAAAGAAAGCCTTTGTGAGCACAATCATCAAACTCTTATGACACTGGAAATGCTGATTTCCTATCTAAGCCTTCCTTCCCAGCTTGGTTTCATAGCAGAGGGGATTGTAGATTATAGTAAGCCATGAGATGTTGAATTCCAGATCAGATTTAAGACATATTTAGAAAGGCTAGTAATGGATTGGTCATTGAACGATTAAGCCCTGGTTGTTCAGTGGTTAGATTGCAGTATTGCAACATAACTCTGTCCACAGCCTGGAGTTCGATCTTTTATTTATTTATTTATTTGATTTGCCAATTGTTTACAAGATAATAAGTATAAGTGTATACATAGTTGTGAATACATGAAATGGGTACATATAAGAAAAATAAAAGAAGAATAAGAGAAACAATAGGACAGGGACGGTAGGCACGTTGGTGCGCTTATGCACGCCCCCTACAGACCTCTTAGGAAAGGGGTGAGGTCAATAGTAGACAGTCTAAGGTTAAAGTTTTTGGGGTTTGGGGAAGAAACTACAGAGTCGGGTAGAGTATTCCAGACATTGACCACTCTATTGCTGAAGTCGTATTTCCTGCAATCAAGTTTGGTGCGGTTAACTTTGAGTTTGTATCTATTGTGTGCTCTTGTGTTGTTATGGTTGAAGCTGAAGTATTCATTGACAGGTAGGACATTGCAATGTATGATTTTATATACCATGCTTAAATCAGACCGAAGACGGCGTAATTCAAGGTTTTCTAGTTCTAGAATTTCAAGTCTGGTGGCATAAGGTATTCTACAACAGTAGAGGAGTGGAGAACTCTTCTTGTGAAATATTTCTGGACTTTCTCAATTGTGCTAATATCAGATACGTAATGTGGGTTCCAGACAGATGAACTGTATTCGAGTATTGGTCTAGCAAATGTTTTGTATGCTCTGGTTAGTAGTGTGATATTACCAGAGAAAAAGCTACGTAGGATTAGGTTAACAACTCTTAATGCCTTTTTGGCTATGTAGTTGCAGTGGGCTCTAGCACTTAGATCATTAGAGGTGAGTATTCCAAGGTCCTTTACAGAGCTTGGGTCATCAACAAGATCTTGACTATTCAGCTTGTATTTTATTTTCTGATTTTTTTTTGCCAATATGTAAGACAGAGCATTTATTTGTTGAGATTTGAAGTTGCCATTTGTTATCTTGATAGGCTTAAGGTTGACTCAGCCGTCAATCCTTCTGAGGTCAATAAAATGAGGATCCAGATTGTTGGGGACAATAGGCTGACTCTGTAAACCACTCAGAGAGTTCTATAATATATACGTCTAAATGCTATTACAGGATAGGGAAACCTATATTCCCTTAATGCTCCCAGTATCACATACCATTAACAACGTGGGCTGAACTTACTGTCACTTCTAGTTCAGCAATATATTTATCCAATTGGAATATTCTCAATTTTGGTTGAAACTTTGAAAAAAATATATCAGTACAACCATCAGTGTTCATAAGAGATTGAATGATATCAGTGATACACTGAAATCAAATCTCAGGTCTCCATCTGAGCCTACTTGAAAAATGTTTTTACATATTCTAATGAGCAGATTTTACAAGAAGATGTAATATGGTACCAACTTGCAAAGTAGGTGTGTATTATGATGTTTTTCTTTCCTCTAGGGCCGATTACTGTCAGTGTTGCTGGGACAGAGTAGTCTAGCCCTAGAGTCCCATTCTGCCCTCTTTCTGCTTTTTTTTTTTTTTTAAACAACTACATGGAATCACTGGGGGAGGAAATCCATCAGCATTGGATGCCATGTCATCAGTATGCTGATTTATTTATTTATTTTCTATAGCCACCTATTTGAACCAAGTGGCTGGCAGCAAACAATTCTAAAACAATTAGAAGTATATATAGAAGCCAAGAAAATTATCATAATAATTATTAAGTACAGGTAGTCCTTGAGTTACGACCACAGTTGAGCCCAATATTTAGATTGCTAAGTGAAACGCTTCTTAAGGAAGTTTGCCCCATTTCACGATTTTTCTTGCCATGGCTGTGAAATGAATCATTACATTTATTTATTTATTTATTGAATTTATATTGCCGCCTATTCGCCCATGATGACTCGAGGTGGCTTACAGAATGTAAAACCATATTTACAATGAAAAACAATAAACACTAACAAAAAGAATCAAATAAAATACAATAAAACAAAATCTGGAAATAAATAAAATAAATAAATAAAAAAATCACTCCCAACTCCCACCTCAATGACAGCAGATCAGGTGAGCCATTTGATGGGCTCCATCCTGCTCTGGGTTCCCCAGGCCCGCTGGCAGAACCAGATCTTCAGTGCCTTCTGGAAGAGTATTAGAGGGGGGGGCATTCTAATCTCTGGGGGAATGATGTTCCAGAGAGAGAGAGAGAGAGCCACCACGGAGAAGGCCCTTCTTCTTTTGCTAAGGTAATAATACAGTCGTTAAGTGAATCTGAATTCTCCATCGACTTTGTCAGAAGGTTGCAAAAGCTGATCACATGACCCCAGGACACTGCAACCGTCATAAATATGAACCAGTTGCCAAACATCTGAATTTTCGTCCTGTGACCATAGGGATATGCTGCAATGGTCATAAGTGTGAAAAACGGACATAAGTCACTTTTTCAGAGCTGTTTTTAGCTTTGAATGGTCACTAAATGAACTCTTGTAAGTTGAGGACTATCTGTAAAGACAAGAAGCTGAGCCCTTTACACATTTGGTTATATATCTGTGCCCCCTGACCAATCAAGTGAGCTTGTCGAAGTATTGTCTCGGGGGCCAAATTCCTCATACGGAATTTGGAGTATGTTCAAATAGCCGAAATAAACAGCGGCCATTGTAGCTCCATTAAAGTATCCAAAATCAGGTACATAGCAAGACCTGTTATTGGAAAAGGTAGATAATGTTCCACTTGGGATCAGGAAAAAAAAAACCACTCTAAAGTTAGCTAGTCAAATAGATGGTGTTGTTGATGCTCATGTACTCATTTTCCATGTTAGGAGTTGCAATAACAATGACTACATTCTTGGAAGAGGGGGAACCTTCTGCTTTTGAAGATATAAAATCTTGTGTTAGTGAAGCTGGTCCTGTCCTTTTGTACCTTTTGAAGTAGTTGGTTTAGTAATCTTTACAATAATCTTGAATCCCTGGAAAGAATTACTCCATATTGCAGCTGTGTGTGTGTATGTGAGTGAGAGACAAGAATAGTGGTTTGTCCAATAATAACTAAACGAAGTCATGCCTGATTTATATTTTTGAAATGTTTATAAGCTGATTTTCAAATCCCAGCCTTCACAACACAACATCACAGAAAGGAATTTATTAGGCTCACCAGGAAAATATAGTATTATTATGAGAAAGCTGTTGGAAGGTCACATAAGCCTCACTGTATATCTGCATCTGTTTTTTATTTAATAAAAAAAATAGAGAATGGCTGAAGTGGATCAGGGCCACACAGGATGTGTAAGGAGAGATTTAATTATTCCCTCTCTAGCTGTGAACCTTCCAAATTTAGTGCCTCCCATCTGGCACTTAGAGATTTACTAGTACTTCCTCGTGTATGTGTTCATATGTGAATTTCAGGGGACTTACATATGGGGAGGAAAATATTACATGCCACAATTCCCATTTGGTTTAGACTTCAAAACTGAAAATAAATAAAATAGACACTATCCCAAGGAAAGACATAGCTGCTTTAAAAGTTGCAGACAGGTGCTGGGTTGGCTCCCGCTGTAACAATGTTTAAAACAAGCCTTTAAAACCTGGCTCTGTCCCCAGACTGAGTTACAAGGGGTAGTAGACCCTTGGCGGGGGCAATTTTGGTCCTTTAACTGATTGTTAATTATCTCTAGACTGTGCTTTGATGATCTATTTTCTGCTTATATTGTGTTTTATTTTACTTTGTAAGCTGCCAGGTGTTGTAGCAAATTGGGCATTTTATCAATCTCAAATCTCATAAATCTCATAAATGCCATAAATAATTAAATGTTTGCATTTCTGTATGCCTGAAAGCATGGGGTGTGTGTGTGTGTGTGTGTGTGTGTACTGAATTATTATAATTGTGTGCAGATTCTTCTATTTGCAAATTTGCCTACTTGCTAAAATGTATTTGTAACCCCAAAAATCAACACTTGCAGCACTTCTGTGGTCATTTGTTGAAAAAATTTGACTTGCCTTGATGTTCACATTTCCAGCTGAGGTCGAACAAGATGACATTCTGCCTAGAATGTCTACAGTTCTCATACAGTAAAGAAGTGAGCTATATTTCCCTTGGGATCAATGGATCAGTATCTACAACTTTACAAAAAAAAAAGTCCTATAAAGAACCTTACCTCAAATAATGAGATGCAATCAGGGGTGGGATTATACTGGTTCGGACGAACCAGTAGTTCTGGTGAGTGTTTGGCCCCGCCCACCTCCCCTACTCTTTCCTGTGCTTTATTTCCTGGTGTTTTTAGCACAGCTGATCTGTGCGGCAGAGCGGTTTTGCCGCACCTCAGCTGTTTCAATCACTGGGGCTGCAGTAGAAGGTTGAAAATGGGCTTTTAAAAACATAGAGCACGCGTGCAAAGCATACGCTCACCGAACCAGTTGTTACACCAGTTGAATCGCACCACTGTAAACCAATCAACTGTAATTTAATAGACTGTGAAGCATTGCATGGCCTGACTACATACTTAGTGGAGCCTGTCCTTTTGACCCTGAGCCCCATATAACCATTAGTTCTTCTAAGAAAAGGCAGTCTTGAAGAGAAGAGGAACCAAATGTAATTCAGTTGGAAAGAAAGTTTAGTTACTTGATGTTGCCACCAAAAGACTTCTCATGCTCATTAGGATACATATATGGGCCTTCTGAAAGCCAGTAGGGAGCAGTGATTAAGATGCTTAAGGGGGAAGGCCAGGTTCTAGCTGTCCTTTAGGCCCAGATGCCAGCTGAGTGACCCTGTCTGAAGCGGATCAGGTCCACACGGGATGTGTAAGGGGATATTTAATTATTCCCTCTCTAGCTATGAACCTTCCAAATGTTAATGTCTCCCACATTTGCACTATTTATTTTTATTTATTTTATTTATTTATTTTAGTGCCAGCCAGTCATTCCCTCTAAGCCAGGGGTCTCAAACTCGCAGCCTGCGGGCCAATTGCGGCCCGCAGGACGATATCCTGTGGCCCCCACCGTGATATGAAAGTATAATATTAGTGTGGCCCGCAGGGGGAATGGACCTCTGAAGGAAGTCCCGCCTGCCGTTCCTCGTCGTGGCTTCTTCTCCACCCTGAACTTTAACAAGTCCAAGTACAGGTCCAGACTTACTGATGATCATCTTCAAGCCATACTGAGAGTCTCAAGTGCCTCCTCTCTCAAGCCAAATGTGGCTCAGATATGTGAGAGGAAGCGTTGTCAAGTCTCTGGCAGCAAGGAGTAAGCTGGAGAAGCCATGTTCTGAGGAACTGTTCATGATCTTCATTCAATGTTCCATCCATGTGTTCAGAACAGTTCATGTATTGGAGAAATCATTAACTGTTGGTGACATTTGAGAATATTTTTTTAACAACGTTTTTTGTGGAATCCCTTATGCGGCCCAGCTTCACCCAGACTCTGCCTCCAGCGGCTCCCAGGTAAATTGAGTTTGAGACCCCTGCTCTAAGTATTATTGTCAGGCTCTGTGACAGCTGGCTGAGAGACAAAACCCTTTGCTACAACGTGCATTGATTGCTTCAGTGTGTGAACAGCAGAGGGCACCGTGCAAAACAAGAGGATACTGCTATCAAGTGGAGCAAATGCTAGAAAACAACAAACACACATAATGAGTTTTCTATACTTTCTATACTTAGTACAGTCAACAAACCAGTGTTGTTGGTCTCAGTTTTGCTCCCTATCTCTTAGCTTACGTTTCTTTTTGCTTTATATTGTCTCATTCATTCATACTGAATTCATTCATAATGATTTTGTATATTATCATTCATCTAAAGACAGCATCTGCAAGATGAAATTCAGACAGAACCGGGAACTAATTAAATTTTATATTTTACTACTATGACAGAGTTTTGTTGCATACTTCAAGCTGCTTATTTGTGGTTTTCCTTCCAATGATGAATGGGACTGAGACAAATTGTCTGGCGCAGTTTGGTAACTCATCATGGCTAGCAAACTGGAGGGTCTATCTGTATGTGTCTCTGAATAAGTGACAATTTTCTACTGAAAAATTATGATAGTTCAACTTGCCATTTCATGTGATATTTTAGTGGATGAGTGTAGAAATAACTTGATCACAATACTCATTCTAATGCTGCAAGCTTTATCCTGTTTCATAACATGGTAGTCCAGAACTGACATCTAACTCCCTATAGATGTCCACAGGCAGGATGGAATCGGAGACGTGAGAAAATTGTTTTGTGTTGTTGCAATGCAAACTCAACTCCTCACTTATTTGTAGGCAACATCGCAACACAAATATGAAAGGGCAGAGCTTGCACCATCATGTTACAAAACACATTTCATCATCTTGGCATTGCTATGTTAGAGACAAACATTTGTGCGAGTCTTTGTCATTTTAATGAAATGGAAGCAATTGTGATTCCGTTTTCTTGTGATGGAAATGAAACGAAATGAAAAAGCCTATTCCTTTCACTGGAGAGTTATAATCCTAAAGCTTTCTATTCTTTCAATTTTTTTTTAGACGTTTAGATATTAATGGAGCAGGATAAACATGGCAATCTTTATTTAATTATTGGAATCAATGTAATCTTGTTTAAAAGGGAACAAAAATCAATAGCATGATTCAGTGTAAAACATCCTCTGTTCATATCAAAATGTCACATTTCAAGCTTTTTGTTCTGGAGCAAGGATGTCAAACTCATGTCATCACGGCGATGTCATGTGACATATCAGGACCTTTACCCCCTTCGCTAAGCCGGGCATGGGCGTGGCCAGCGCATGACACATCCGACCCTGGCCCGGGTGTTTGACAGTTCAGCTCTGAAGAATGTTTTGTTCCCAGCATAAATGTAAGTTAAAATCAGGATAGTTCCCTTCCTTTTCTTTCTCTTCTTCCAGCTGGAAGATATAATGTATAATAAAGATACATGTAGTTATTTTCACATTTACTGAGTTCATACCCCAACCTTACCTAGAACATTATAGTATATAATAAACACACACACATGAAAGAGTAGAATCTTAATTATTTGTTTTTCAGGGCCTATGGAAATGCTGGAATAGGGTCTGCTTCATTCTTATTCCATATATTAATATTTGCTCAGCAACATCCCTGTGATTCTCCCGCCCCCAAAGGGTTTAAAGCAAATTCTTTTAAAACATCTGTAGCATTGTCCTAAAATAGGTTTCTCACCTCTGAAATTATAAAGTTTAGCTAAGTAATCACATCAGTTGTTTTCAGGTTTGTTAAGGTAAAAAAACTATTTAGTGTGCAGTTATTTGTTGATTTTTTTAAAAAAATGCTACATTATGTGAGAGAGATAATGAGAAAGTGCACAGAAAGGTCTATGACTGGGTTATATATAATACTTAATGATATTCCTTTCTTGTAAAAGCAATTAGGAGTTTTGTGACATGTAAAAAAACCTACAGATTGATTATTGCCTTTTCCATGCATCTGATTAAGTGGACTATGATGACAATTTGTGCAATTGTGTTACAAGTCTTTAGGGTTTCACAAGACTCCTCGTTTGGTAGAAAGACTACCATAATTATCCTCTAGTAAAGATAACTCTTTCTTTAGCTGCCTAATTTAAACAGTGATGAACTTAAAATTCTAAAGCTAAAATAAGTTAAATTCGTTAACTGAACATTTTTCTTAAACATGTAGGGGACATGTCTTCATTTGAACTTTGTTATAAAAGACTTCCTAGCTAGGTCATACCTCCTTAAATAAGATGACCCAACAGAGAATTTATTAGTTTGTTAGTCAAATGTATATGCTGAAACTCAGGTGAGACTTTAGGACTGTTTTTTTTTAGTATTTTTAAAAGGCAAATTGTACTGGTATGATAGTTTAGAGCAGGGGTGTCAAACACAAGGCCCGCGGCCAAATCCGCCCGCCAGACCTCGTCTGATGGCCCGCAGTGCCGCCGCCAGCCTTGCAGCCTCCCCTTTTTTTTTCAATGAATTTACTCCGTGCCTGCACGGAGTAAATTCATTTTAAAAATGGCTCAAGTTAAAAAAAAAAATTTTACTTACCTTCCGGGACCTGGCCCGACTTCTTCCTGCCCCGCACTGCTCCCTGGGTGTCGGACGTGACGTCATCACGTGACGTCCACCCGACATCTCCAGGGATCAGAGGAGCGCGCGGACGCCGCGGAGAGGAGCAAGAAGAAAGAAGTAAAGAAAGAAAGAAGTAAAAGGTAAGTAAAGTAAATGGAGGGGGCAGATCACGCATCACTGATGATAACCTCCATGCTGTTTTGCGGATTGCTACAGCACAAGACCTAACGCCAAACATCGATGGACTGACCTTAGGAAAACGATGTCAGCCATCTAGTCAGTAAAGTTAAAAAAAGGTAATGCCTTGTGTTTTCCATATGTTTAATAAACAGTGTTTGGCAATATTTGTATGTTTAAAAAAAAAATGTTTGTTACCAAAAACATTTTTCAATACATTGTACAATAATTGTACATTTGAATATCTACTTGTCATTATTCTGACTATGTTTCTGCTTTCAGAGCTAGTTATTACTTACATTATTACAAAAACAGTAATAATTGAATGCAGTGACATTAATTTATGATAATAAAGAGTGGACACATAGACCTACAGATACAACCGGCCCTTTGATGGGGACCAAACTGCTGATGCGGCCCCTGATGAATTTGAGTTTGACACCCCTGGTTTAGAGCTTCCTCTATTTTTTGCTGTCCTCTAGGAGCCCTCAGGACTTTCGCAGTCTAGATCTGAAGTCCTAATTTAGTTGAGCACATCAACTAAACTAAGAATTGGTCCAGTGCTGCTTCCAGTCAGTCTTATCATCCTAGACCATCACCATTCAAAAATACCTGTTTCCTTTCACCCATTGTTTCCAGGATATCTATTCCTGAATCTATTCCACATCTGTTCCTGAAGACCCACATTGCTGGACTGATTCCTAAATCTCCATTTTTCATGAGGTTCTTGTGGGTAATATTTCAAAAAACACTTTAGGACTGAATACTCTTACAGTCACAACCACCATGGAATTATAAGCAACATAATCAAACCCATCTTCTGAAGCTCATAAAACATAACCACATTACTCAAGAGAATGCTTTTGGAAAGAACGTATTTTTAACAAGGATATGCTTGAAAAGACCTGTAGAGAAGAACAAGTTGCTCAGTAAACCTTTTTGGCAGCCATTCTGCCTCAACCAGGTTATTTTTCTCAGCTGTCCCACTATTTCATATTTTATTTCTCAAATGCTATTAATAAGTACACAATTGGTAGCAAAGGAATAAGTGGATACAGAAACTCTCTTTGGCTCAGTAGATTATTGCATGTGTCAAAACAGGTATATATTTAAACAGTTTTCATCTTCTGTCATAAATTACTTGTTTTTCTGCTTTGTCTCAAGAAGTGTAGCTACTTATACTTGAACAGACCTCATTAGTCATTTGTTTTATTTTAAATATGTGGTGGGTTATTATTCCCCCATTATGCATATATTGATTCAGTAGTTTGCTCTTGTTGAGTTTGTAGGCAATAAGCATAAATAAAAGCTTGTTTGCAGTGGATGTCTGAATGAATACATGGACAGTTCTAAAAATTATTGCCATGTTTAAATCTATTTGATTTTATAAATGTTTGTGGATATTGGGTGTTGTTAACTTTTGAAACAAATGATTCGACTCCAATCATACACATGATTTTGCAAAAACTTTAGCAGCCTTTGAGCAAATGACCGATGTCAAGTCTTAACATTTCTACCAGGAAAGAATATACCACCAAAAGGAATTTCATTTTGAATTTCAAAATGACTCTCCCTCTGAGAACGATAGTGGGAAAAATGAATGCAAACCCATTCAAATATCCTATAAGCTTCATGTGGTCCTCACTTAGCCAGCTCTCACTCAGTATCTATTCTATGAGCCGCAGTGGCGCACTAGTTAGAGTGCAGTACTGCAGGCTACTTCTGCTGCCTGCCGGCTATCTGCAATTTGACAGTTTGAATCTCATGAGGCTCAAGGTTGACTCAGCTTTCCATCCTTCCGAGGTCAGTAAAAGGAGGACTCAGATTGTTGGAGGCAGTATGCTGACACTGTAAATAGCTTAGAGAGGTAAAGTGAAGTGGTATATAAGTCTAAGTGCTATTGGTAAGTGCTATTGCTTTCAAACAACTGCATCGCTGAAGAACTGAACGTATGACAGGTCCTCAAAGTTGTGGCCATCAGTGTCCCCAAGGTCACGTGATCGTGATCTGGGTGCTGGGCAACTAGTGCACATTTATGATATTTGCAGCATCCCACATTGATATGATTACCCACTGAGACTTTCACAGCTGGATTCCAAGAAGAAAAGTCAATGGGGAAGCCAGCAGGAGATTGCAAGTCACATGACCTTGCAGTTAATTACTGTGGCTGATTTGCTTCAAGGAACTGTTGTCAGAAGTTGATGCGGTCACATGACATCAATTTTGATGACTATGCTGCTTAGCAAAAGAGTTCCTAGTCTCTATAGCTGTCAGTAAATGAGGACTGCCTCTACCCTGTTTCCTTAACTTTTCAGCTCAGTAGACAACTTCCACCACAATCAATCCAGGTCATACCCAAAACAAAAGTGCATATGCGACAGATTTGTATGTTTACAAATATGTACATTCAAATACACAAAACTAAAAAAAAAGGCAGGAGTCCCCAAAACAATTACAATGCATATTAACTGAAATAATAGAATAGAATAGAATAGAATAGAATAGAATAGAATAGAATAGAATAGAATAGAATAGAATTCTTTATTGGCCAAGTGTGATTGGACACACAAAGAAAAGATACATCCATCAAGAGTCGAGAATCATAAGGTACAACACTTAATGATAGTCATAGAGTACAATAAGCAATCAAATCATACTAGGAAACAGTCAATATAGATCGTAAGGATACAAGTGACAAAGTTACAGTCATACAGTCACAAGTGGGAGGGGATGGGTGATAAGGAGTGATGACAAGATTAACAGTAATAGTAGTGCAGACTTTGTAAATAGTTGAACAGTGTTGAGGGAATTATTTGTTTAGCAGAGTGATGGCTTTCAGGAAAAAACTGTTCTTGTGTCTAGTTGTTCTGGTGTGCAGTTGCTCTATATAACTTCATTTTGAGGGAAGGAGTTGAAACAGTTTATGTCCGGGATGTGAGGGGTCTGTAAATATTTTCACAGCCCTCTTTTTGACTCATGCAGTATACAGTATAATAGCAATTGATTAAAACCAACTGCCAATGAAACAAGGCACCTCATGTGCGGGTCTGCACAAACCATTGTTTCACATACTAGCTACTATTCTGTCACACATTTACTCACTTTCACACGGAGATTGTAAACTCGAGGTCACCTTTGCATTCCTTCTGCCATAAGTCCCATGGTGTTCTGAGGTACTCAGTCCCACATAATTAAGTTTCTGATTTTTGGACCTGTTTAGAGTACTAGCCCTTTTCTGTTTTTCCCCCCTCCTCTTTATACAGGTCGTCCTCTATTTATGGCCACGATTGAGCCCAAAATTTCAGTTGCTAAGGCAAGACAATTGTGTTCTGACCCAAAACCTGGTTCCAAGAAAACAAACACAAGACAAAGGCAGCAGTATAATCATTTTATGTTTCAGTTAAGAATCCTCTTTCTTCACAGATAAAAGACTGCTTCCAACTAATTCGCTCCAACAAGAAAGAGCCTTGCCAAGTTTTTTCAAGTCTGCCAAAAAACAAAAGATAATAAATAGTTTACAAGAGTCTTCAAATACCAACTGTAATGTCCACGAGGCTGAGTTCAAAATGCCTTTGTCTTCTGCAAAGTATGTTCTTTCACAGCTGGCTTTTATCTTCTTGAAGGAGGGGCCATTACCTTGCAGCCTTACTCCCGAATCGCCCGTGCTGCAGCAGCTGCTCTTTCCTGTGAGCAGCCCTGCACACACGTGCACTTGGCACAGGCTCCTCGGGAACCTCCTCATCGCTGCTGCCAGCCCCCACAATCTCTGAAGGCAGCAGTCCAATCTCTAATGGTCCTGGCCCCTCATCTGAATCCTCGTTCTCCTCAGCCATCCGCACCTGCTGCCAGCTAACCACAACAAGTTGTTAAGTGAGTTTTGCCCCATTTAATGGCCTTTCTTGTGACAGTTGTTAAATGAAACACTACAGTTGTTAAGTTAGTAACACGATTATTAAGTGAATCTGGCCTGCTCACTGATTTTACCCATCAGAAGGTCGTCAAAGATGATCACATGACCTTGGGACACTGCAACCATCATAAATACATGCCACTTGCCAAGTATCTGAATTATGATCATGTGGCCAAGGGGATGCCGAAATGGCTGTAAGTGTGAAAAACAGTTTTGTCAGTTTTTTTCAGTGCAGTTGTAATTTCAAAGTCACTAAATGAATAGTTATAAGTTCAGGACTACCTGTATAGTGATTGAGGACTGCAATACCCAGTCTCCAGGGGTGAAATTCAACAATTTTTCCTACCAGCTCTGTGGGCGTGGCTTGGTAGGCATGGGACTCAATCTCTAAAAGGAAGAAAGTGGGCAGGTGTGGGTGGAGCCAACCAATTGGAATCGTCCCTACCACCTCTCCTGAGATGGTACGAGGTGGTTAAATTTTACCCCTACCAGTCTCCCTGTCCATGGAAACTCCAGTGATTAAGGTTCTGAATTTTCTTGAATCCTCACTGGGATGGACAATCATGTGGCCAGAGAAGGCTTTTATTCTCCCCATGAGAGAGATACATAGCTTCATGAGCAAGAAGGTAGACCTAAAGACATTGGGGGTGTCCCCTTGAAGCAGAGGCACTAATTTCTTCTCCATTTCTCTTCCCGTTCTTCCATTGGCTTGTCTTTCCATTTCCTACCTTGCTTTCTTTGCTTTCAGTAGCATCTTCCGTTTTCCCCGTGCTCTCAATGAATATATTTCAGCCTACATGCATTTCAACTGTGCTACACAGAATGTCAATTTCAGCAAAATTGGCATAGAATAGAATAGAATAGAATAGAATAGAATAGAATAGAATAGAATAGAATAGAATAGAATAGAATAGAATAGAATTCTTTATTGGCCAAGTATGATTGGACACACAAGGAATTTGTCTTGGTGCAAATCCTCTCAGTGTACACAAAAGAAAAGATACATTTGTCAATAGTCAAGAATCATAAGGTACAACATTTAATAATAGTCATAGGGTACAATAAACAATCAAATCATAATAGGAAACAATCAAAAAATCATTAGGATACAAGCAACAGTTGGTGTGTTGTTATGTTAGGGATGGTACATTATTAGATGCTACTCATGGAGCCTGAATTTCCCACTCTTTCACAACTGCAACTATTTTATAATCTCTTTCCAGTTATCTAGACCTCCTATTCTGTGGACACCTTAATGCCCCCTGTTTGCTCTTGACTTCAAAGTGAGTCTTTTTTCTTATACCTTGATAAAATTGCATTAAAAAAACAACACCCATTCATCTTACAGATCTTGTTAAACGATTAAGAGATTATGAAATTGCATTTATGGTAATCTATAACCTTCTGCTACAGGATTGATTCCAGCTTCAAAATAATTGTCAGCTGAAACATCTGTTTCTTTAACTAGTCTTCTGTAGGAGAGTAAAATTACATGATTGGCTGAACAAATAAACTTTCTGCATGCATTAGCTAGCCTTTAACTTAGAGCTTTTATGTAGCAATGCTATTTCGTTTCAAATTTCAGAAGATGCGTGTGCAGAGAGTTTCATTGCTGTCTCATGAAAACTGTCAATACATGAACAGTCAGATCTACACACTCATCGGTTCACTTGTTCTCAGAAACATGCTTGTACTGTATTCAGATTGGTAGAATTTCTCTAGGATCTGCCTCTCTATAGTCAGGTATGTGACTTTTTTCTTTCTTTCTTTCTTTCTTTCTTTCTTTCTTTCTTTCTTTCTTTCTTTCTTTCTTTCTTTCTTTCTTTCTTTCTTTCTTTCTTTCTTTTCAAAATTTGAACTAGATGAGACCAATAGAAACTACACAAATAGATCAAGACTTCAGATTTAGAATAATACTTGAAATAATTTTCAGTCATGATAATTAGAAATGTTTTAGCAGTTGTATGAAAAATTATAGTTATGACCAATGCCATGTTGGGATTGCTTTTGCTATATTTTGAGAAAATCTAGGGTTTCATTGGACTTCAGATATTGTTAACCTGTGTCTTGCAGAATTGGCAAATATACGTTGCTTACTTAACAGAGACATTTTTGTGATAATTCACAACATTGTTTCAAAAGTATTTCTTATCAGAACTGATTATCAGTTCAGTCCTGTGTATGTATAGTATGTGTCAACTAAGCAAGAGATCTTAGTACATAATTGTAAAAAAATCTTCTTTGAAATAACCTAATCTGATTAATTCAAATTGGCTAACTAAATTTGAATATTTTAGTATTAGGTAAAAAGTACATTTTATCAGCTGTTATATTACTATAGACATTTATAAATGATGTAGAAGTACATAGTTTTCTATTGGCAAAAATAGGCTGGACAAATAATTTTTTATAGAGTTAAGTGTATGATATAATAAAATAAATATTCTAATTCTGTTTTAATTACATTTTATTTGAGTGTGCCAAAATCTATTTACATTGATAGATCCAAAATGATATTTTTTAATCTCAAAACTAAATATGCAATAGAAAACTAAAAAAACTCCAAATGAATATTTTATTTGCTTGGTTTCTCTTCTTATAGCTAATGTGCAATTATGTGACCGGTGCATGTTTAGTTTTCATTTCTATATATTTTGCTTCATTTTAAATTCACATCAAAGACTTGTGTTGATAATAAGTATGAGACAGCAGCAAGTTTAACTTATCTTTCTTTTTCCTTTCCTTTTTTTTTTTTTAAAAAGCACTGGGCTCTAGCTAAATAACAGAAATCAGGATAATTGCAGCAAGCTAAGTCTGTTTGTGTGCCTTTTCTCCTACATAGATATAGTCCACCCTTTCATTTCTGTTTGCTGGAATTTGATGGTTTGTGGCTGGCTGCACCCAGGAGCAAGTGCAGCCACACAAACACACTTTGCCATACTGTATCTCTGTTACACTGTAGTCTTCCTCAGGGTCATTGCACTGTACACATTACATATTTCTAACAAACACGAAAATGAACAAAACAAGAAGTCTAGATAAGCAGAGATAAATTGGAGCCAGCTTATTACTAAATACAGTGTAAACGGACAGAGCTTTTGAATCAGCGCCTCTCTGTCCTTTTTCTCCCGTGCCTGTTTTTGACTACTAGAACTACATATCGTGAAAAATTAAATGACTAGAATAGTGGAACAATTATTTGGTAGAGATCCAGAAGCAATTGTATTTGGAGTGATGTTTAAACCAATGTCAGGGAAGGCAAATACCTGGCTCAGTGCCAGCACCTTTGTAAAGCATATTAGCTCAGATGAAAAGTTAGACTCCGAAGCAGAAAGAGAAAGCCAAAGAGCTCCTGGTGCTTACACTCACCTTGCTTGTGTCTTCTTCTGGCTGGGATAAGCTGGATACATGCATGGTTGCATAACGTGGCTGAGGAGCACACTTTTGCCAAATGTTTCCACTCGATTTCTGCTCCCTTTCCAGGTGGACAGCCGGCTGCTGATTCCTCTTCAAGCACGGAGCCTAGATAATGCGACTTGTTCACTGCCACTGCCAATGACCATGACCCTTCACACAAAAAGCACTGGGGTTGCCTTATTGCACCAAATACAAGGCAATGAATTAGAGCCTCTCAGCAGACCACAGCTGAAGATTCCTCTGGAACAACCGATCAGCGAAATGTATGTGGACAGCAGCAAGACTGGGGGGTTTAACTACCCAGACAGTGCTGCCTACGATTTTTCCACTGCCGCTCCAGTGTACAGCTCAACCAGCCTCAGTTATGCCCCTGCGAGTGAATCGTTTGGCACCAGCAGTCTGGGAGGATTTCATTCCCTGAACAATGTTCCCCCAAGCCCTGTTGTCTTTTTACAGTCGGCTCCACAACTTTCGCCTTTTATTCATCACCACAGTCAACAGGTACCTTACTACCTTGAGAACGAAGCAACCAGTTTCGCCCTGAGAGAAGCTGCTCCCACAGCGTTCTACAGGTAAGTCCCATCGTTGCTTTCTTTCTTTCTTTTTCTTTTCTTTCTTTTTTTAAAAAATGCAGTATGAAAAAGAGAGTTAAGGCAAGGGAGGGGGAAATTCATTGTTAGACTGGGTATGCCTTCAGGATGATTGAGTCACTGCTGAATAATCAGAGATTGTATTTAGCATGCTGAAAATTAAAATATCTGTTATGACTGCTAAACAACTGTTGTTGCTGTGTATGCTAGAAATGAAGTGCTTATGAAAAACAAATCAGATTTCCAACAGAAAATCTGTAGCCTGGAGAAAAACCAGAACAGAAGCCCCAATGCTGAGTTACGAAAACAATAAACTGAAGCAAAACAAAAACTCCCCAGAGTGGAGGTGCTGGGAAATTAAAGTGGACGATGCAAACTTCAGGTTTTGACTACTCTCATTCCAGGCTCTTCCTGCTCTGAATTTATGTAGCTAAATTTGCACTCCATTATCAGAAATATTTTGTTCCTTGTCTGCCTTTATATTGCACTGATTGACTTTTATATAAAACGTCCAGGATACCTGATGATTCATCTTCCCAAACAGTCATATAAATGACATGAAGAGAGCATAAAACGGCCTTTGGGAAGTATACTTAAGGCTTTGGAATGGAAGGCACTTTCTTTCTGCACGCAGAGAGAAAGTCTGTGATTTAGAACAGTGTTTTCCAAATGTATTTTCTCTACAACTCAAATATTCTCATCAAAGAGTTAAGACCTAATTTTAAACTGTCACACACACACACTTTTAGGAAAACAAGGGGGAGTACCAGATCACTATAGGCCTGCAGCTGTAAAGAGGCTCTGGAGATCTTTGAAGTAGGTGACTGCTGCAATGGTGTCAAGATAATAAAAAATGAAACATAGTAGGCATTGTTTCACTCTGTCAGGTTTATAATTAGCTAATGCAGAATTCAGATAAAAAATGCAGATGTATGCACTATGCATAATGGATTTAGGATCAAGCTACCTATTATGCTAGATTTGCAGCGTGAAGTTGCTCTTTTACTTTCTAATTATTCAAAAGCAAGTATATGGTGTTCCTAATCTGGGTGAAGACCGCCACATGTAGTGTAGAAATTTTAAGTTCATCTCATAACTATTTGTCTTCCTAGTTACTATCCATTAAAAAAGAAGAAGCAAAGAGAGCCTCCGTTGGTTCCTGAATGAGCATTTGGAAAAAAGATAGTGGGACAAACATGCGCACAGAATAGGCAGCAGAACTTAACATAAATGCATAAAAATATGCCTGCATTACTGAAAAGAATATCCCAATCGGATCTGTTCTCCATTTGTTATTTTGTTTAACATTCTGCAATAAAACATGGGCTTAATTTTCATAGGTGGAAGTTAAATGTTAAATGTTTAACTGTTCGGTTATTTTGCTTTTCACTTTCCATTCCTAGACACTTTAGAAAATTTGTGATTTCTGCTTCACAAACCATAATTGGTATGTGGTTGATTTTGTGCCCTATTTATACCGCAGAATGTTTTTTTTAAAAAACAAACAAACCTTGAACTCACTAATTTTGAATGTTTAGCTAATATTACAAATTGCACTCTTCCTAGATGTTGGTGAGAAATGAAACCAAACAGGTGAAATGACAGTTGCAGAAAAAGAAAGAAATAGAAACTGTATAGTCCTTGGTGTTCTCTGAGCTTGGTTGTTTGCTGGAAGATGTTTCATTACTCAAAAAGAAGTCAATAACAGATCCAACCGATCCATTCATTTTGTAGGGATAACAAGAAAAACTTATTTTAACTACAAGATGAAAGACCGAAAATCAGGAAGAAAGGATCTGAAAGTGTTTCTCACCTGAATGGAAGATATGCCATGTGTAGTGAGACCACATGTGGATTTTGAGGACTGGCCATATCTTGGCATCTATGTAGGGTGGAGGAAAAGCACTCCATGTTCCCTCTCGGCAATTGTCTTCTTGGCAGCCCTTAAAAAAACAAAACAGCAGTTGATTAATACTACATTTGAGGAATGCCTAATGCCTGTAATTCCATTAGGCCAAATCCTCAAAAGTGGGGATTTTGCTGATAGTAGCAGAAGATGATGGGTGTCCTCAGACAACTATCATCCAGAATGGCTCTCTACCATTGACTACTTCAGGCAGTTTAAAGGAACTGAAAGACAAGGCTAAGTCTAGATACTTCTTTGTTTGAGTCTGAGGATACCATTCTCCTTCCATGTACAGGAAGCAGATGTAAGGACAATGGGGAACAGATCACCTGAATTGCTGGCTGCTTCTTTTCATTGGAGGGAAAAACAGTGTAGGGCATTTTAAGGTCTTTGACTGCCAACATATTGACATGGGCATATATCTTTGCTTTCAACAAGTCAGGGAATTTAGGAGGAACGCCTACCTCTGATGTTACCCAGATGTTTGCTATTCTAATTTTGCCCAAACAACTACTTGGACCTGGGGATCTGAGTTCTCTTTCCTCCATACATTTTTACAGGAAAAGGGAAGAGAAAATACTTGATATTCTAGGATGTGATCTTATCATTTGTCGTGGGGCATAATATTTCATTGTGGTGTAATTTTCTAATTCAGATAATGGGAACATTTTAACAAATATGAGGATATAAGTATATTTTGAAAGGTCTTTGCTTTCTCGTTTTTGCCTGAGGAGCAAGAGGGAGTGTGCTGCGTTTTGTTGCTATGACATTCTTCAGGTCCAAAGGATTTTGTAATCTTATATCTGTTCATTTTTTTTTATTAAATATTCTTGGTAAATTTAAAGACTGTGATATAAAGTTAAATTATTGCTATGATTTGTTAATCTATATTCTTTTAAGAGCCATGCAGTGATTGTAACACCTGTGTCTTGAATTGGCCAGTGATATTTTTAATAATTGTGCAGTGCAATTCTGCACAGGTTTATTTCGAAATAAACCCAAGTGACCATCAGATTTATTTCCAAAAAGAGTGAGGACATGACTACTATTTTATCTATCTGTCTCTTATATATTTGGTGCTGTTTTTTTAAAGCTAATTTTTATTAGACTTGAAGGAAATAGTTCAGTCTTGATAAAGTGTTATTTATTATGTTTGTGGTCAGGAAATTTCTTTTTTGTATTTTCCTTCTATGATGGTTTTCTTTTTTGCAGATTTCTTTCATTTCATTTTATTTTTGGTAATATTAATATAACACATCCTGAAAATAATTTATTCAGAAAGAAATTTTCCTGAAATGTACGCTTATATTCTATGGAACTCTCTCTCTCTCCCCCTCCAACATGTTTATTTGAAAACAAATTCTATTTTGTTTGATTACAGCCTTGCTATGCCATAATGATTGTATAGTCACAATTTTCTTTGAATTATAGGGCTAGAAATGAATTATTCCCAGGTTCAGAGGTTGTGCTTTGACTATGAATTTTTATCTAATGCAAATTAAGTAGAGTACTAGATATTATGACTAGATGTTACTATAATAAAGCTGGAACATTAATTTGTATCTTTGGATGTTGAAATAATAAAACAGGAGAGATTTTAGCCTTGCATTCTTGATTCACAAAGTGACCAATATAGAGTTGCATAGCATCTGCGTAGAAAAAAAATGTTTTCCTGTGATTAATTCTAAATTTCATATAGAAACTGAAAGCTGTCTCCAAGGAACAAAAGACATTGTTACTACTGATATTTGTTACCAGGAGTCTCTTATGAAGATGCTTCTATAAAAGGTTATAGTTGTAGACTATGATTTTTTTTAAATATCACATTTGCCTGAAATATGTACACTGGTAACATTGATAAACTACTATTTCTATTGACACTTTTCTGTTCTCCTAGTCTGCTATGAATTCACTTTTTCCAGTACGCAGAGATCATGAAGATAGTAGAGGAATGCTGTTTTTAAACTCCATTACCTTCATTTTCCCTGCAAACTCTGTGAAATTAGCTCTTGGTGGCAGCCAAAGAAGAATGTTCTGTCTTCTACAAGGTTTTTCTTTTCCTGGCTACAAAATGGGAAAAACCAAGATATGTATCCAACTATTTTCACTTGGTACAGATGAAGATTGGGTTCACTTTTTAACCTAGTTCGAATCTCCCCGTTCACTATTCCGTTAGCTTTGATGATACTATGACATTACAGCTGGCTGTTTCTGTAATAAACCGTGAGTATTGATTCCTACCTTTGGATGCTTCATAAATAAAACACAGGAGATGTAAACAAAATATTCACCTCTAAACAACTTCAAATCTCAACAAATAAATGCTCTGTCTAACATATTGGCAAAAAAAAAATCAGAAAATAAAATACAAGCTGAATAGTCAAGACCTTGTTGATGATCCAAGCTCTGTCAAGGACCTTGGAATACTCATCTCTAATGATCCAAGTGCTAGAGCCCACTGTAACTACATAGCCAAAAAGGCGTTAAGAGTTGTTAACCTAATCCTACATAGCTTTTTCTCTGGTAATATCACACTACTAACTAGAGCATACAAAACATTTGCTAGACCAATACTCGAATACAGCTCATCGGTCTGGAACCCACATTACGTATCTGATATTAGCACAGTTGAGAAAGTCCAGAAATATTTCACAAGAAGAGTTCTCCACTCCTCTACTCATTGTAGAATACCTTATGCCACCAGACTTGAAATTCTAGACCTAGAAAACCTTGAATTACGCCA
This sequence comes from Notechis scutatus, assembly GCF_049901735.1. NCBI lineage: Eukaryota > Metazoa > Chordata > Lepidosauria > Squamata > Elapidae > Notechis > Notechis scutatus. Next base: position 85,368,720 of record NC_142009.1, on the reverse strand, counting down.
TCTTCAGTCTGATCTAAGTATGATATATAAAATCATACATTGCAATGACTTACCTGTCAATGAATACTTCAGCTTCAACCATAACAACACAAGAGCACACAATAGATACAAACTCAAGGTTAACCGCACCAAACTTGATTGCAGGAAATACGACTTCAGCAACAGAGTGGTCAATGTCTGGAATACGCTACCTGACTCTGTGGTTTCTTCCCCAAACCCCCAAAACTTTAACCTTAGACTGTCTACTATTGACCTCACCCCTTTCCTAAGAGGTCTGTAGGGGGCATGCATAAGCGCACCAATGTGCCTACCGTCCCTGTCCTACTGTTTCTTTTATTTTTCTTATATGTACCCATTTCATGTATTCATAACTATGTACATACTTATACCTATTATCTTCTAAGCGATTGACAAATAAAATAAAATGAATAAATAAATATGTACTAGAATTCTCAGCTCACCGTTGCTTTTCTGTAACTTTCCACTGACCACCTAGTGATTGGATCTTAAGCAGTGGTGCAATTCAACCGGTGTAACATTTAGAAAAGACCATTTTTACCTACAGTATAATACTTACCTTCTGGTGCAGCCCTGGTGAGTAAAACAGCTGATGTGTGGCAATCCGCTCATGTCAATGAACTGTGTTCAAAAACAAGGAAATAAAACACAGGAAAAGGGCAGGGACAGGTGGGCCAAATGATCACCAGAACTACCGGTTCATTTGAACCGGTCCGAACCGGTAGAATCCCACCCCTGATCTTAAAGTATATGCAGTTCAGTGGCCTCTTAGTTGAAAGGAAGCTTTGCAATGTCTCATTGTCCAGGTTATCAGACTAGTCACTAGGGCATGTAATTGAGCAGGATTTATTGGTAGAACTCTAAGTGATTTGCTGTAGAATAGCAAATGTCTCCCAATTGTTCAAAAACAATCAGGGTTAAATTATCTAAATCTAAATTAGACAGCCAATCCCTACTCCAGTGTTTTTCAAACTTGACAACTCTAAGATGTGTGGACTTCAACTCCCAGAATTCCCCAGCCAGACATCCTGTTCCTAACCCAACCAGTTTCTAAGGTTGAGAAATATTGCCCTAGGCTGTGGGGCCATGAAGATCTTATTTAAACATGTACTGCATGGATTATGGAACCCAACAGGATTGTTCTCTTGGAATCACCATTTTACATCTGTTTCCGCTGCTTGTTTTTAGAATTTTGGCCTCCCATGTACTAATCTGTTGATCATCTGTATTATTGCTACTCATATTTTGGCTTGCTGATTTATCTTTAGATGGTTTCTCAATTCTTTGCATCTTCCCCTTTATTGGTCTTTCACTGCACTTTCAAGTTGGGAATATTCACCAAGGTGAAGCTGAACTAGAAAAATATTTATTTGGTCTCCTTGAATGGCTGCTTTTTTGTGGAATGCTTTCTAGAGACAGCTTAGCCATAACTAAGATAGGAGATGTGGCTGGCCATATCATTGGCAGCTGTGTGGCTTCAGTCACAATGGCTGTTGGAATTAAAACTTCATATTTGTGCCATTTGTTATACTTCCTGTAAGAAATTGAGTATCTTCTACTCTCAAATGTGTGGATAAAAAAAAGTCCAAATAAATAGTTATGCCTTAGACCAGGGGTGTCAAACTCAAGTCGTCACAGCAGCGTCACATGACATTATTTGGACTTTGCCCCCCTTCGCTAAACCGGGCATGGGCATGGCCAGCACGTGATGCATCCAAGCCACAGACCAGGCACCTTAGACAGCAAGGTTTATTATAAAGACCCATGGTAGCATAATTGTTAGAATGCAACATTGCAGGCTAACTCTGCCCACAGCCACGAGTTTGATCCTGACCAACTCAAGATTGACTCAGCCTTCCAGCCTTCTGAGATCAGTAAAATGAGGACCCAGATTGTTGGGGGCAATATGCTGATTTGATAATCTGTTTAGAGAGGGTTGTAAAGCACTGTGAAGCGGTATATAAGTCTAAGTACTATTGCTAGTGCCATCACTATTTTGATATTTGTTATTAAAATCCTTATTACCTTGTATCATTATGTCTATGGTTGTTTGTATCCTTCTACCAGATCAGGAAGTCTTTATATCATGTCCCATTGTTGGGTCAGTAAAGTGTCCACAGCTTTCCTAAATCTGATACTTTTCATATGTCTCGGGTTTTCAGTCATAATAGGCACTCTAGTTTAATCAAATCATTAGCTATAAAAGTTTGGAATTAATAATGTTAGTAATGGGGGGGGGTTGCAAGAGGAAAACAATTTGCATAAATATTTTGGCCATCAGAGAATAGGTAAATTCATTTTTATTTTATCTAATGGGGCTCTAATTAATAGAATTAAGTTTAGTCCATGTTCATTATATTACATTTGTGAAAACAATGCAAGAATCTGCTGTATTTAAAAGTTATGATCACTTTTGTTTATTTAGAAATGTTGTCTTTTGCAATGGCCAAATGCCTATTTTTAAACTTGTTACTGGACATAACTGAAACAGAATTAAGCATTTTTAAATCCAGTGTTTTACTTACATTTGTCCCACTGAAGCTAATAAGACTAAAAAAAGCTCAACTGGGCTGGAGTTTGGGCTAATTTCCACTCATTAGTATTTATTAAAATATCAATGCAGGTGCCTTTGTCAGGATATTTGGCTTACCAATATGCTACACAACATTGATAAAAATATATGCTCATTAATAATTAACATTTAATAGTGTTGCCCATTAGCAAAATGAATATTAGTATTAGTTGACCTGTTCCCAGTTCCACCACTTGGGCTTTGAAACAGCATTGCTCAGCCAAGATTTTAAGCACACGATTTTGTTTGCAGAGTGCACTATAGTTTAGATTGCACAATTTGTGGAGCATCAAATAATTTGTCACAATGCAAAAGGCACAGATTATATTTTTACTTTCTTCTCTGAACAGCAAAGAACCTTCCCCCCTTCTTTTTTTCTCCTCCCTCCCCATAACTTTCTTATACCCAAACTCACAGTTTTTGCAGTAGGGTTAAAGCTTTTTAATATACTATATGAATAATCTGCATACACGATACTATAAGCATAGATAAACTAACGCCTATGCATGGGGAATTATCATAGCTCACAGTAGAAGTATTCTTCTCCATCTTTCTCATGCATCTGTTCCTGGAGAGGTATCATAATTAACCAGGGGTGGGCTTCAAAAAAAATAGCAATGTGTTCTCTGTTCAGTGGGCATGGCCATGGTTGGCATGGTGTGGTTGACCTCCTGCACCCATTGGTGGTGGTGGTGGTGGGGGGGTGTTTTTGCCCTTCCCGGGCTCTGGAGGCTTTCTTTGAGCCTCTGGGAGGGTGAAAATGGCCTCCCCAGTCTCTGGAGGCTCTCTGGAAGCCAGAAACAGGCCTGTTTCTGGCCTCCCCAAACTTCTGGGAGGCCCGTTTTTCACCCTTCCTGAGCCTCCATGTGTGCCCTGCACTTACCTGCATCCAAACCAGTCTGTGTGGGGACTCCTGGGAGGGGTGGGTGAGATGGGCGGGGCCAAGCAGGAGTGGGATTTGTGGGTTCTTCAAATTGTGCAGAATCTTAGCTAGGGGATCTTCCGAACCCCTGCAAAAATTAACTATTAGCAGAAAGTAAAAGTCTGTATATATTTATTATGTGGACAAACAATTCATTTGCTCTGGATATTAAGAATTCAGATGTTAAGGATTTATCCCATTGAACTGTGGAGCTTCCCCCAACATAAACATGATTATCTTTAACCTCCAAAGTGCTACGTAATGAAAATGGTGAGAAAGTCTTTTGAAGTATAGAAAAATGTATATGAAAAATGGTTATAGAAGTAATGCTATGAAAACAATGTAATTTCTAAACTTTCCTCCTTTAATTCAATCAGGAATTAAAACTCTATAAAACATCTTAAAACTCTATAAAACAGTGCATTAAGTAGAAATGTTTTAAACAAATTGAAACAGCCTAAGAAATCATTTCATGAAAATTTTCAAAAAAGCAGTAATCAGGACCCTGGTGTGTGTACAATGCATGCATATATGGAGCAAATATTTTTAATGCTTAAATTTATCTTATGAGTTTTTTTAAAAAAAATCTTTAGAAAAAGTGTTCCATTGAGGTGATATTAAAAAAGAGTGCTTTCCCAAATAAATCAAATAATCCCATCCAACTTTGTGATTAGATGACATATTTGGGCCATCAGATTTATTAGTTGTGGAATGCACTCAACTCTGAAATCCCTAGGAATAAATTATTTTAACTGAGCCCCAGTTCTCATAAAAGCAGAAGAAGAAATATATTGTGAAGAAAAAGGTTCAGGCGTGACAATCCTACTTCCTAAAACAACTAATACTGAAAGATTCTTTACCTTGAGATAATTGTTAAGTATCAAATCCAGCCTGATTCATACCCCACCTGCTAAGCAAATTATTACATTATTATATCTTTTATTCATTAAAGATGAAACAGTCAACTGAACATTTAAAAATGTATCACAAATATCATTGACTGGAACTGATGGTTGATATGGGTTGCAGCCAGCATCCTAGGTATCAAACCAAGTATCTTTTTAAATGTACATTTTAGATGTACGATGTACTGAGTAGCAGTTTTTTGCAGTTCTGCTGGTGTTATTGCAGGAATTATTATTATTATTATTATTATTATTATTATTATTATTATTATTATTATTATTATTATTATTATTATTATTTCAGGGAGGTCCAGATACTAAATAGTAACTGTGAAGAGCTGTGTTTCAAAAGTTGCACTAAAAAAATCTAGAATGTTGGCATCCCTTCCATGTCAACTAGAAGAAGGGAATCTACAAAGAATTCGGAAATAAAATTGTCACAAGGAAATTTCTTTTTTAACTAGTAGTAGCTTAAAATATTACATGGGAAAAAATCTTTTGATGTGGGGAAGTGGAAACAAAGCACTACAATCCACATTTGTTTTACTTTAGAAACGACTTTCAGTTTCCAGCTATCTCTTGTGTATCTGGATAGACAGCTGGTATAAAAAGATATAAAAAGCCATATGACTGGAATTAGAAGTATTTTCTGTTGCAGTGTTGGCAATCATACATGGCACAGAACTGAGCACGAGAATGGTGGTTATGAAATAAATCTGAAGCTTAACAGCTTCATTCAAAGCAAGTCATATTTCTTGCCAGGCAACATTCTCCCTTCCCCAATTCAAAAAAGATTGCTAAAATCTCCAGGCATCATTTCCTTATCATTCTGAAATGCTGAAATGTTTATTGCCAACTTTAAGCCCAAGTTATTTATCAATATTTATTTGTTGAATCAAACAAAATCAAATTTTGTTATCAAATGCATATGTTATTCTTTATATTGTGTTGAGACTAGATGTCATAACTATACAGAAGAAGATTACGTTCAACTATTGAGCCTAACTATACTCTTAAAAGGGAATCCCTTGAAAAAATATGATGGCACAATATTTGATGCAATTAGAAAGAAAACTACTGTAGCTTGTTAGCCATCTATGGACATTCTATGGACCTTAATGTATCTGGGAAGTTCTTTTTCTTTGGTTTTAACATATTGATTGTGTATGGAATGTGTCTGGTTGGATATTGCTTGATATCTCTCAGTATCAAACTATAATATGGAGGTCATAACATGGACCAATACTATACAGCAATGAGGACTAAGATCACATCTGCAAAATACTTCTAAACTTGCTTACTATTCATGACAATTTTTTTTTGAAAAAACAAGTCCCTTGAGCCATCCAGGAAATATAGCTTACTTATTCTAAAGCCTGGAATTAAATAGGTAATTGAATAACATTTTAACAGAACTGTTCTGAATTCAAAGCAACTATTTGCTATCATGACTAGGGGTGACATGATAGTAGTGTTCCAATATTTAAGGGGCTGTCTCAGAGAGGAGCGGGTCAACTTATTTTCCAAAGCACTTGAAGACCAGACAAGGAACAATGGATGGAAACTAATCAAGGAAAGATTCAACCTGGAAATAAGGAGATATTTTCTTGAGAATGAGAACAATCAACCAATGGAACAGTTTGCCTTCAGTAGTTGTGAGTGCTTCATCGCTGGAGGTTTTCAAGAAGAGACTGGACGGCCACCTGTTAGAAATGGTATAGGGTCTACTGCTTTTGCAAGGAGTTGGACTAGATAACCTACAACTTCCAACTCTGCTATTCTGTATTTTGTATTTGGAGTATAAGATGCTTCAATTTCCAGGACAAAATAGTGTTTTGAGCAGTGAGTGGGTTGTTTGAAGCAGTGAGTGAGCTGTTTGGGGTTTCAAAGTCTAAACACTTCACAAATGCTTGAAGCATCCCATTTTGCACACAAAATAGCTGTTTTTTTTTTTTTTTTTTTTAAATAGAGCATTTCATGCTAAATGTTTAATCCTGAAAGGCGTTATACCTCCTAACATAAGCATCGAATCCATTTAAAAAAACAGCTTTATTTAGCTTTCCTTTTCCATTGCAAGTCCTAAGTAAGGCTCCATGCCTGCAGGGTGGTTTGATCATGGATATGACTTTGATGTTCTGAAAAATTGTTTTGGTCTACATCACATTTTTATGTACACATTTGGCAAGTCTACAGTAAGAAAAAAATATAGTACATAGCAATCCAAATATCATAGTGCACACTCATGCAGGGAGGGTGGAAAGAATTGTGACTAATCATTAAAGGAGTCAAAGGAATTAACAATAGCAATAACAATAGCACTTAGACTTATACACTGCTTCATAGTGCTTTAGAGCTGTTTATAATGTCAGCATATTGCCCCCAATAATCTGGGTCCTCATTTTTACTGAAGTTGGAAGGATGGAAGGCTGAGTCAACCTTGAGCCTGTCAAGATCGAACTCGTGGCTGTGGTTAGAGTTAGCAAGCAATACTGCATTCTAACCACTACACCAGTAGAGCTCAATCAGATCTGGCCTGCGAGCCTTGAGTTTGACACACCTGATCTATTTGTGTAAGGTTGCCTAACTCCATAATGATGAGATATATCCTATTTCAATATATCTCAATACAAAGACATCAAAACAGTATCCTTGCTTTTGGAATTTTGAATTAACTATCCTATGAGAAGTTGCCTGAAAGAGATATTACTTCTCTTCATCTTTAAGAGGGTACTACCTTATCAGCAATATTTGGTAAAGCTAGTGGGGATCTTGCTTTTTTTTTTTTTTTTTTTTGAATTTAGACTAATTAATTCTCCTCCAACTTGATATCTAAGTCAAGAGTCCTTCTGGATTTTGAATTGATGGGACTGTAGTTCAATGGATGTTGAGAAAATTAAGTTAGAAAAAGCTCTTTTTTTTTCAATAGCTTGCCTGTTTGCTATAGATACAGATACATTTGCTTGCTTCTATCAGTTCACTATATATGATCAGATGTTTCATAATATCTATAAACTTGAAATTGACCAGCATCATTCATTTCCTATTGAAGAAAACATCCCTTTTTCTGATTCAGCAGGAAATAATCAGGTGAACTATTTGAGTGGGGAAACTCAAGAGAACATTTTTAAATTAAATATGGACAAAATTTGGTTTTCATTAAAATTGACCTAGATACTGAGTATCCTATAAAATCATACATTACTTTGAAATAACATTAAAGCTCATTAAATTAATGATTAAAGGCTAATTAAGTGGATTATGCTACACAGATTATCCATGTTAAAAGGATTTAACATAGCAGGAAGAAAAAGTAGACTTCACTATACTTACCTGGCAGGGGAGATACCTTGATCACGAATACTTCTGTATATTATGACCTTAATCCATGATGCAGCCATGAGAAACAAATAGTTTAGAATTTTAAAAACTCCCTAGAGCAAGAATATCTTCATGCTGAAGTCAAAGGAAAAACATACTCCAGCTTGCATCAAAAATACACATATGAACTGGTTCTGTCTTCTTGATTGCTACTAATGTGCAATTAACATAAGACATTTCTACAAGCACACTTCATACTAATTCAGTATCCGTCTCTATTCAGCAGCTGACCTGATTTATTCTGACTCAGTTTCCAGGGAAAGCCCTCGACTGCTGCAGAGGTTTTTATTGCCTCATGGGTGGAATGTAGTTGGTGGAACCCATTCTGCTTCCTGACGTCTCTTTCTTCCCCAGACATATTAAGCTACTGTAAATGATCTCTTGAGCAGAGAACACTTTGTCATTGCTTCCATCCCTGAAAATGCTCCAGGGTGTTTGTTTGTTTGTTTGTTTTGCAAAGCACCAAATGTCAACCACAGCATGAAGTGGAAAGTACAGTGATTGAATGCCATTTTTATACCCTCTTCTTGGCCAGCTAATTGGGTGATGATATTGCCTCAGATGCTGTTACCAGAATTTTTTGATTGGTGACAGAGAACACAATCATTGGCCTGCTCGCAATAGCTTTTGAATAAAAAAGGAAAGTAAAAATAGCAATGGAATAGAAGAGACTTTGAGGAATGATGATTACAGAGGAGAATAACGATCAAAGGCCAAATTTTGTTTACTATTTTATTGGTTTATACAGGCCTCAATGAATTTTCATTCATCATTCCTGACCATTAAAATCATATTCAGCTGTGTGTAAAATTGCTTGTATGAGTAGTTTGTTACACAATAAAAGAGAATTGTCCTCTAAGATTGTCATAATGTGATTTTATGACAATGTAAGAAAGTTCAGAAACATGCTGTTCTAAGTTTGCAGCTCCTGGATTATATCATTTTATGCAGAGGTGGTATTCAGCAGGTTCTGACCAGTTCTGGAAAACTGGTAGTGGAAATTTTGAGTAGTTCAGAGAACTGGCAAATACCACCTCTGACTGGAGATTTTACAGTATCCTTCCCCTGCCACGCCCACCAAGCCATGCCCACAGAACCAGTAGTAAAAAAAATTGAGTCCCACCACTGATTTTATGATTAGAGAACATGCATCACCTGAAAGCGAATTGATAATTACAAGAATCAGACTGAGGGGGGCGGGGAATTATTTACTAAAACTTTAGTTGGTTTTTGGGAATGAGGCAGAATCTCCAAAATAAATTAATAAATAAACGCTGCTCATATATATTTACAGATTCCAGCAGGATTGGGTTCCGAGATTTTCCAAATATTTCTGGAAAAATATAATAGTCTTCAGAAATCATTCTTAAATGTTTTTTTTCTCTGCAGAATAGGAAATCTATCCCAAAGAAATAGAAAACTCTGTTTCTCTGGGAATTAAGTGTTAGTTGTTCCATACCAGCAGGCTTGAAAGCCTGCGATTCTATTGGTCCGGGAAAGCCGGGCAATGATTGGACAGAATAAGCAATCCTGATTGGCTAGTATACGAGCTGCCGCGATTGAGTAAAAACAAGCGCGGCAAGCTCAAACGCTTGTCATAGGCTGCCTAGCCGCAGCCAGCTCTATAAAAAGGGCTGCTGCGCCTAGGGCTGTTGTCTCAGTATCTGTCTTCCTAATAAAGAGCTGTTGTTACTGATTTGAGTCTCGCCTCTCCTTGGGACCCATTACCCAGACTTAACACTGGCAATGAAGGTGGGATACTGAGACAACAGAGCTGAATAGCACGTGGCAGAAAGCGCATAGACGACCAGCAAGATGGCAAGCAGCGCCGTGCCACCCGCACCATTCGATCCGGCCAGCGAGGACTGGGAGTCCTACATTGATCGTTTCCAAATGTTTTTGGAATCCAATAATCTAAAAGACGCCACCGGAAGCAAGAAACGAGCGGTCTTTCTGACGCACTGCGGACCCGCCGTTTTTAAACCCGCAGAAGTGAAGACGATGGATTGGGACACCCTGGGACACCCTGGCTCCCATCCTTAAGAACCACTACGCTCCAGCAGTGCCGATTCTCATCCGTAGGCATGACTTTTACCAGAGAGACCAACGTGAGGGTGAGAGCATCGGAGAGTTCATAGCCAACCTAAGGGACCTAGGAGGCTTATGCGGATTCGCCAATCTAGACGAGGCTATGCGAGACCGAGTCGTCCTCGGCCTGAAAGACCCAACCTTGCAGAGCAGGCTAATGGCAAAAGGGGACATCTCCCTCGCTGATGCCATAGCCGAAGCCACTGCAGCTGAAGCCACCCGCAAGTCAGCGGCGCGAATGCGGCGTTCGAACGGAACCGACTGCCAACCCACCAGCGAGACAGCAACTGCATCTGAGAGACACACAGCATCCACCCACCATGGCGACATCGAATTCCCTTCCGACAGCAAAGAGGACGAAGTCAACAGACTCCAGTCGGAACGTGAGCGACGAGAGCGGCGCGGTCGTAAGTCAAGTTACCAATGTGCCGGCTGTGGAGGAAATCACCCGCGTTCAGAATGTAAGTTCCTAGACGCTGTTTGCCGTTTTTGCAAGAAACGAGGGCATATTGCCAAAGTATGCCGCAACAAACGGAATTTAAGCCCTCGAAGACGAGGAAACAGCCCAAGACGTAGTGATGGCAACCCTACCGTGAACTGTGACCGCCAAAATGACAGCAGATGGAACCGGGACAACCGACCCAAAAAATTCAGCGATGTGCCCAGACGAGAAGAAGCACATCAAACAGTCATCATCGGCCACACTTCATCAATAGACACACAGAAAATACGTGTACAGGTCACCATCGAAAATCAACCTTGCACCATGGAGGCACCATGGTTTCCTGGAGGACCATAAAACGACTGATTCCCGGCATCCGTCGCCAAGAACTAAACGACCAGAAAATAATATTACGAGACTATCAAGGTAACCGCATTCCAGTCGCAGGCACTGGACATTTTAAAGTGTCCTTCAAGAACCACACCACCATCCTACCGCTCACCATCGTTGACCGGGACCGACCCAGCCTACTCGGGTTGCAGTGGTTCGCACCGTTGGGAATCGAGATGGCAGGCATCAACCACACAGAAGACGACAACTGGGAAGAGGCGCTCGTCCGCGACTTCCAAGAAGTCTTCAGTGAAAACTTAGGCAAGTACAAGGGGTCCCCTATCTCCTTTAATCTCAGCCCTGACATCGCTCCCATTCGCCTCAAACCACGCCGAGTGCCTTTTGCACTCAAGCCTAAGATAGATGAACAATTAGACAAACTAATAGCGCAAGGCGTACTTGAACCCATTGATCACGCCCGTTGGGAGACCCCAATTGTCACCCCCATCAAACCTGATGGCTCCCTGAGAATTTGTGGGGACTACAAGGCCACCCTAAACCACGCATTGCAACAAAGCGCCTACCCGGTGCCGGTGGTCCAACACCTTCTACACTCACTAGGGGGTGGCAAAATCTTTGCAAAGCTTGACCTGGCTCAAGCTTATCAACAGCTGCCAGTCGATGCTGAAACCGCGGAAGCCCAAACTATAGTGACACATAGAGGAGCGTTCAAGTGTAACTGGCTCCAGTTTGGGGTCAGCGTCGCACCAGGGATTTTTCAAAGTCTGATGGAGAGGTTGCTGCAAAGAATTAAAGGAGTCGTGCCCTACTTTGACGACGTTCTAGTCGCAGCCCCCACCAAAGCTCAATTAGAAAAACGACTCAGGGCGGTCCTACAGAAATTCAAAGACGCTGGCCTCAAAGTGAAAAAGGAAAAGTGTCAACTTTGTACTGAAAGGGTTGAATTCCTTGGCTACCTCCTTGACAAGCAAGGAATTCACCCCACAGACAAGAAATTGAAAGCTACCAAAAACGCCCCCAGACCAAAGAACAAATCGGATCTCCAAGCCTTCCTCAGACTTATCAATGTCTATAACATTTTCCTACCCCAGAAGGCGACTGTTGCAGAACCCCTGCATCGACTCCTTGACAAAAAGGCTTCCTGGATATGGGGACAAAGAGAAGAGCACGCTTTTCACCAAATAAAAAACCTTTTGACTTCAGACGCAGTCCTTATTCAATATAATGAAACATTACCATTAACCGTCACTTGCGACACTTTGCCTTTCGGGGTCGGCGCCATCCTGAGCCACGTTTTACCGAATGGAACAGAAGCCCCCATTGCCTTCTTTTCCAGAACCTTATCCAAGCCAGAGAGGAATTATAGCCAGCTCGACAAAGAAGCCCTCGCCATCGTTTCCGCAGTAAAGAGATTCCACGAATACATTTATGGTAGGACATTTTCCATTATTACAGACCATAAACCCCTACTAGGCATACTGCCGGGTGACAAACCCACTCCATACATCTTGTCACCCAGAATGACAAGATGGTCTGAATTTCTGGCCGCGTACAATTACAAATTGTTACATCGCCCAGGCAAGTCTATCTCGCATGCTGATGCCTTAAGCCGTTCCTCCTTGCCAGACTTGCAAGACGACCCAGCACCCACCTTACCAGTCTTGCAAATTGAAACTATACCCATGCCACCAGTCACCGCGCAAGACATTGCATACGAAACTAAAAAAGACAAACGCTTGGCGCGAGTACTCAGCTGGGTGGAGAGGGGATGGCCAGAAACCGAGCCAAACGAACTTTTTAAACCATTTAAAAACAGACAAACCGAACTCTTCGCAAAAAGGCTGCGTGTTGTGGGGAGACCGGGTTGTAATACCACAGACACTACAGGAAAAAGTTTTAGACTTGCTACATGAAGGGCACCCTGGCATCGTGTGCATGAAAGCCCTGGCCAGGAGCTATGCTTGGTGGCCAGGCATGGACAAACAAATTGAAACCTGGGTCGCAGCTTGTAACAGATGCCAGGAGACCCGCTCGACTCCCCCAAAAGCCCCACCAGTGGAATGGGAAACACCCAGAGGCCCGTGGTCGCGCATCCATATCAACTTCGCAGGGCCAACCAAAGGCCATACCTTCTTAATTACTGTCGACGCATATTCCAATTGGCTCGAGGTGAGCACAATGAAAACAACCACCACGGAAGCTGTCATCAAAAAATTAAACAAACTTTTTGCCACACATGGGCTGCCAGATGTTATAGTATCTGACAACGGCCCACAATTTACTGCCCTGGCATTCGAGCGATACTTGGCAGACCGCGGCATCCGACACGCGTTAACCTCACCAGCTCACCCGGCGGCGAACGGTAGAGCTGAACGCATGGTTCAATTTACAAAGAAAACATTGCACAAAATGGAGCATGGCAACATCCATGAGAAGATCACCAGAATGCTCCTTCTACAGCACATTACACCGAATACCACCAACTAACAAAACCCCAGCCGAACTTCGAATGGGCAGAAGGCTCAGGTCACCCCTCGACCGCCTGCACCCTGCCTACAACCCTGAAAAACCCATCGGTTCCAGCAGCAAGCACCGCGTATTCAAGGTAGGAGACACTGTGTTTGCAAAAAACTTCGCAGGGGACCCAATTTGGATCCCTGCGAAAATCACGCAAATCACAGGTCCCCGCTCCTACCACCTTGAAACCACTGACGGAAAGATGTGGAAACGCCACATCGACCAGTTAAGATCCCGGCTGGCCAATCCCACCCTCACAGACTCTAACCAGGAAATCAGAGGGGGGGGGACCTCAAGTTTTGAAAAAGAGCAAACACCTGTACAAGCAGAACACCCCCCACAAACATTAAATAAAAACCAACAATACTTACCTGCCAGAAGGGAGTCGTGGCAGACGGGTACTTCGCCTGGAAGCAGCAGCCGGACAAGCTCTACCAGCCCAGAGAACCCAGGCGGGAGCAGCAGAGCAAACGACTCAACCGACCCGGGATCACCAGGTGGGAGCCGCAGCTATAGGACCGGCTCACCCTTCCAGGCAGTTCCACCAAGCTGTTTGGGAGCGACGCGGAGCCCATCCGAACCCGTTGGCAAACACAGACTTTATGAACTGCGCAAGTCAAGTAGGCAGGTGCGAAGACCCGCCTACTTGCGTGACTACGTTACCCCGCCCCTTGGACGGAACCAAGAGGGGAGGGGTGTTCCATACCAGCAGGCTTGAAAGCCTGCGATTCTATTGGTCTGGGAAAGCCGGGCAATGATTGGACAGAATAAGCAATCCTGATTGGCTAGTATACGAGCTGCCGCGATTGAGTAAAAACAAGCGCGGCAAGCTCAAACGCTTGTCATAGGCTGCCTAGCCGCAGCCAGCTCTATAAAAAGGGCTGCTGCGGCTAGGGCTGTTGTCTCAGTATCTGTCTTCCTAATAAAGAGCTGTTGTTACTGATTCGAGTCTCGCCTCCCCTTGGGACCCACTACCCAGATTTAACATTAGTATATTCAGTAATGCCGTGTAACACCTAGATAAGGTGTTTACACAGTATAAAATCTGACATGATCTGCAGCTTTGAGATGGGATTATCTTCATCCAACCATCTACTATTTTCTTTTGACTTACTCAGAGTCTGAATGTCATGAGAAAGTTGAAGAACCTTGACTAGAAAACTAGTTTTGGTGAGGAGCTCATAAACTCTAGAGAAATTGGTTCAAAAGCCTGTGCCTTTCATGTTTCCTTTTAAGAAACATACATCTTCTGCTGGAAGTTTTCTGTCTAGAAAAATGAAATATAGAAAAGAAGACCAAGAAGGAGAGCAACGATGAGTGCGATTGCTTGATAAATATATCTGATTTGGATATCATAGAAAAACCTTGGTTTGTATTTTGCATATTTTGGTTTGGCTGGTCTCTCATCTTAAGATGCTGGTGATCTTTACAAGCTAGGGTTTTCTCTGAGCTGGTTTTAGATCATTGGAGACTCTATTCCTTACTAAAGTAAAATTTGTGAAGAAATTTCTATTCTGTAGGGAAAAGAAATGTAAGTAGGAAAAAAAAATTATTATTTACTTATTAAACAAATTTATGTAGCCACACGACTCACACATGGGTGAGTACTTGCAGGATTTAGAAAATCCACCATATAATAGTTTATTACATAGTTTGACTTTTGGCTGTTTAAACTATTTTATAATAGTTTATTATAGCCCCCCCTCCCTGGTGGCAACAACAACACAATCAAATCTTTATTGGCTCTGTCTCCATTTTGGGGCTACTGACAAATCTACATTTTAGGACCTTTGGGCAGAGAAACAGGACGAGAGGCCAACTGTGTCTTGGGGGAATGATATTTCTTAAGGAAGGGGCTACCACCAAGAAGACACTTTTTCATGAGCTCACCAGATGTATATCCCTAATTGATGGGACCAATAACATGGCCTCCCTTCCCATCTTGGTGGGTCAGTGGGTGCAATAGGGAAGAGGCAGCCCTTCAAGTAGCCTGGCCCCAACTCATATAGGACTTTAAAGTTGGCAATCAGCACCTTGAATTTTTGAAATGAAGGCCTTTTGTCCTCAAATATTGATATCTCCTTAAGCGTCTTTATGAAAGAGAGCAACAGCTTGTATGAAAGCAGTTTTATTTTTATTTTTTATTTATTTATTTGATTTGTCAATTGCTTACAAGATAACAGGCATAAGTATAAACATAGTTATGAATACATGAGATGGATACGTATAAGAAAAATAAAAAGAAACAATAGGACAGGGACGGTAGGCACGATTGGTACGCTTATGCACGCCCTCTAACATTTCATTTATTTTTGGCTGGTTTTATCCCAGTGTGAAGCAGTCAGCTTTAAAAGCAGCTAGATCTGGCTATTTTAATTCACCACAAGTGAAGGCTGCATTCATGCCCCTGCACATTCTGAAGAACATTTTCAATATTAAATCTGAAGCAGTGCACAGCCCTGCTATTTACTGATAAGCAATCGTGCATCTCTGAGAAATGTTCAGTGATATGGGTGGTTAAACAAATAAACATTAATATGTTGATTGTGTCTAGAGTGAAAACCCAAACCTCTTGTGTTCCATTTATGCATAATTTCATGTGGTATAATTTCAGATGGATTGTTTCCCACACCCAATTGAGCTTTATTCTGATGCAATTGGGCCAAGAGCAATAAAGAGATAAGGAAGGCTTTACTCTTCGTTAATACTGTTTTTAAAATTGTTTTTACATGTTAGCTGCTCAGAATTACATTTGCAAGATGGCAGCCATACCAGTAAATCAAATAAAAAATTCCCTTAGGCAAAGAGATCTCAGCCTGGAATTACTTGATTTTTAATTCATTTTTTCGGTTTGATATCTACTTATGTTCAGTGAATATTAGTTTCTTCTTCTTCCTTTTACAATTTTATAATTACACTTAGCACATCTTTTCTAATGCCTGCATTGCCAAATTGTCTATTATTTTTTCATAATAGAGGCGATGTGCATTTCCTTATGGCTATTGCAATTGGCATGGATGTTTTGTTTCTGAATGTCAGCCCTACACTGTAGACCAGGCTAAGAAACCAATGCCATATAGGTCAGGATTATTTTTATTGTAAAAAAGCTATAGAAACAAAATATTGTGAGTCTGAATCAGGGGTGGTATTCAGCAGGTTCTGACCAGTTCTCTGGAGAACCAGTAGCGGAAATTTTGAGTAGTTTGGAGAATCGGCAAATACCACCTCTGACTGGAGATTTTACATTATCTTTCCCCTTCCATGCCCACCAAGCCACGCCCACAGAACTGGTCGTAAACATTTTTGAATCCTACCACTGGTCTGAATGTTCTTTCCCCCTCGCTCCCTTTATCTCCAGGAGCGGCTTATCTGAGATGTTTTTTCAAGTTACTTTCTGGCCTGGGCTCAAGGCCTTTTTATCTGACCTTTGCTCTTCCTCCTGTCTTTCAAGACCATTCCTTGCATCCTCTAAATTGAGGTTCCCTCACAATCCAGTTTTCTTGGATTTTTTGCCAAGATTTTAGGAATACTAAAAGGAAACACTTGTTTTATTTTCCTTTGCATCAATGTCAAGGTTTTCAATCCTTAGTTTGTTGCTAGGAGGAATGTATAAAATACCCCAGCAGGTTCCTGGTTACAGAGTCTGTTTCATGACTGACCTCAACAATATATTTGTCAACTGATCCAGTCTCTCACATAATGGCAAGCCCCATTATGCAAATTCAGATTATGATCTGATATATAAAAATACAAATATTAAAACCCTAAAATTCTTGTGAGGGCTCATGGAATGCCAACATCTTGTGAGGTTTCTGTATTCATGAGAATTTTGCAAATCTCATATGAGATCTCAGAAAGTTGGCATGATTTTGCAATCTTGTAAGACTATTTCAGTTGGTCACCGGAAGAGTGCCTCTTGGGGTGCAGGACATTTCCTGAAGCTTACAGGATCTTGTGGCCAACCTTGGATGCAATATAGCTACCAACTTCAAAAATTGACAATACAAAGATTATATTAGTATTAAATATGCAATATAGGGCCATTACCCAGGATACAAAATAAAGATATAATCTCCTATATCCTCTGAACATATAGCATGGAGTTATATAATGTTATTTTGACAGACAGCAAAATGAAAGTATGCATTGGGACATCTGTTCAAATTGTGTTGGTTCAAATAAAGTAGAGCAGTAATATATCAATGGTACAGGAAATGCTTTACTCTAGTTTTTTTTTCCTGCTTCTGAATGCCATGAGGACTTTGTCCAACATTTCTGTGGAATTCAAATAACCACAGAAACATTTTAGCAACTGTTTTATTTTCAGAGCTAAATTAGACATGATAAAACTGTATATCTCCTTTCCCCAGTAGATTCCCTCTCCACCCAAAATTAAAAGTAACCATGAAATTTTCAGATGAGAACTGAAAAGCAGCTGGAATAAGGCTGATTACTTCTCTCCTTGTTCTTCATTCAAACTCTCCCCTTCTAAACTCCAGTCCCACCCATAAAACGAGACCGTTTCCCAAATTTCTGTCAATATTATTGTTTATCTGCATTACTCACTTTTAAAAATTTCATTCTATTGTTGCCCTTAATGTGTGTTAATAAATTCACACCAGGCAGATCCTTGTTGGCTCTAAAGATAAATGTCAGCTGCTTTGGTGAGACTTTTCCTGTGTTTATAGTTAGTCAATTAGAATGGATTCCACTTGATAAAAGGTATTCACAAAAGAGACCTAAAACAAGATGGAGTGATGACATCAGCAAGTATTGTGAGTCCAACTGGCAAAGGAAAGCTGAAGACCATATTGGTTGGAAACATGGAGAAGAGGCTGTTAGGAATCACCTAACAGTTATTTGGGTTGGAAATATATAAACTAGGATAGACATTTTAATACTATGTCTTTAAGAGAATGCTAAAACTGTAATTGGGTGTGGTTTCTCAAATGGCCATAAGATGGAGCCAGAAACCTGGGTTGTCAAGTCTCAGTGAGTATCCTCCTAATGATTGTTACTGATTGTTGATGTAAGTCTGTTACTGAACTGTTTTTTGATACTGGACTTTGATATTTGGATTATCCCTGGACTGAACACTGACTGCTTTACCTGTGAATGACTTGGACTGCTTATCTTGGACTGTGCTTAAACATTTATTGGAAGTAAAAACCTACTTTTACTGTACAGTGTGTCTGTGTGCTGTGTGTGTGTTATTCTTCACTTCTCTCACTACGTCTCCCTGTATGCGCTCATTCTCCTAACAGGGAATTACCTCAACAGAGGCCTTCATCTTGCAGTGGATAGACAATGGCTAAAATGATAGTGATGATAGTTAGTCAATTGTGTGCCCTCCATAAGCTGGGCCATCTTGTCAAATTATATGGATTCAGAGCCAAAAAGAAGTATGACTTGTGAAGTAACTTCACAACATTGGTGAATGTCCTCACTGCACCTTTGCTAGAAAGTAGAACTTCTAAAGATAAGATATGGAAAATGCATTTTAAATATCCTGTATTTTGATACTTCAGTCTCAAATATGCCAAGATTAAGGTCATGCTTAGATCCTTCCACATCAGTTCAAGTTAAAATGCAAATAGCTTTGGTTTTAGTCATAATAGAGATTAAATAGGCAGGATTTAGAATAACAGCATAGCTTCATTTTATTTCTTAAACCAGGCTAATCATGTTAGGGACAGTTATTAACAAACATGAAGAATTACTTACACTGTATCTTAATTTTCTAAAATATTTTTCTGGCCAGTTTGACTGGGCCTTCCTCCTGTATGTCATTCAGTCTGCCCCCCCCCACTACTTTTTTACATCCGTTTTTCTTTCCAAATTGACATGCAATATTCCAAAAGATGAAAACTTAGTATCTTTGCCTGTGGGAAGGTATATTCTCCTCTTTACAAATGCTTCTTTACTCCTGTCAACTTCTTTACCCCCTGCTTTTTCTCCTAGTGGCTCCATTCTGTCAGCACTTGACACTTGAATTCAATATTACACAAAATCATGTTAATTTTCTTCTTGTATAAATCAGGAAACTCCTCCAAATGCAGTTTTCAGAATGGGAAGTCTTGAGCAGTGAGGAAAAAGTTAGGCATGATTTTGACAGACCTTGCGTATATAACGGATATGCAGGGTGGGCTTCAAAAATGTTAGCAACCAGTTCTCTGCCCGGTTGTTGGGTGGGCATGGCCATGATAGGCGTGGCCTAGTTGGCCTCCTGCACCACAGTGAGGGGGCGCTTTTGCCAGACTCTGGAGGCTTTTCTCGAGCCTCCAGAGAGGGAAAACGGCCTACTCCGGGCTTCAGAGGCCCTCTGGAGGCCAGAAATGGGATGTTTCCAGTTTCCCCAAACTTCCAAGAGGCCCATTTTTCACCCTCCCCGAGCTTCTGGCTGGGGCCTGCACTTACCTGGCATCCAAAACGCGCCATGTGGAGACTCCTGGGAGGGGGTGGGGTGGGGTCAGTCAGGGGTTGGATTGGCCAGTTCTCTGAACCGGTAATTAAAAATGATAAAATTAGCTACCAGTTCACCTGAACCAGGGTGAACAGGTAGCAGACTACCCCTGGATATAGGTCTGTAATGATATAAATCTATAGATTTGGAATCTTTATAGTAAATATTTGTTTACTGAATGCATAGCAATAACAATAGCACTTAGACTTATATTGTATACTTATTTTTTATTTATTTATTTATTCATTTTGTCAATTGCTTACAAGATAATAGGTATAAGTAAAAACATAGTTATGAATACATGGATACATATAAGAAAAAAAATAAAATAAAAGAAACAATAGGACAGGGACGGTAGGCACGTTGGTGCGCTTATGCACGCCCGCTACAGACCTCTTAGGAAAGGGGTGAGGTCAATAGTAGACAGTCTAAGGTTAAAGTTTTTGGGGTTTGGGGAAGAAACCACAGAGTCAGGTAAAGTATTCCAGACATTGACCACTCTGTTGCTGAAGTCGTATTTCCTGCAATCAAGTCTGGTGCTTCACTGTGCTTCACTGTGTTTTACAACTGTCTCTAAGAGGTTTACAGAGTCAACATATTGCCCCCAACAATCTGGCTCCTCATTTTACTGACTTCAGAAGTGGGTAATCAGCATAAGTTAAATTCTATAAGAGGAAAGAAATAAAGAATGGATGGCTATCTTCTGTCTTAGCAAGTCAGTTGAAAAATGATGCATCATTTTCAACCTCCCCTCCTTAATCAATTATTTTTAAAAATAAATATAAAATATACTTTCAGCAAAACAGAGTTAACTCGAACACCTGGAAAACAACAGTTGCTTTCAGAGAGGACCAAAATATCCGTTATATGCAGATAATAATGGCAGCCTTTCTATATTACAATAAGAAGAAAAAATATCTAAGAGGTGTATCTGGGATCAGACGAGTAATAAGCAAATCCTTAAG
Organism: Notechis scutatus; assembly: GCF_049901735.1. Classification (NCBI taxonomy): domain Eukaryota; kingdom Metazoa; phylum Chordata; class Lepidosauria; order Squamata; family Elapidae; genus Notechis; species Notechis scutatus. The sequence continues at coordinate 85,348,099 of NC_142009.1, read as the reverse complement.
GAAGGGATGGAAGGAAGCACTAAAGAAACTGTCCGTGCTCTTTCTGGGGGCAGGAAGAACTTTATTTATTTAAAAAACAACAACAACAAACTAAAGCTTGGAAAGCCGTACTAATAATTAAATGAAAGTATGAAAGCTAAAAGCTTTCTTCTCATTTCGAAAGGAATGTAGGGAGTGTATTACCTATCAGTAGATGTGTACTGTAATACATGGAAGCAGATTGCACAAAAAATGGACCCTTTGATCTTCTGAATACTTGGCTTTGAAACTTTTCCTCTTGTTTAAGAGATTTTGGAAAGGTTTTAGTTTTAAAAATACAACCTGTAATTAGTGGCAGACATGAATTGTTTTTTGGTATATGACCTGATACCAGAGCAATCTGTCATAAATATTGAAATGTGCTATGTGCTCAACATAGTCCAAGAGAAAGATTCAGAAATCAATCTAAAGGCTGGATGGCAAATTCTATTTTGTGTGTGCATGTGTGTGTGTTTCCGCACGCACATGTGTGTTTTAGCCGTATCCTGGATTCTCTGTCTCTGTGTTTGGAACAATTAAAAAATTAACAGTTAAAAGGGGAACCCTGTTCATGTTTATTTAGTCATTCCTCTCTATCTATTACAGATAAATGTAAACATTTGCAACCTGGAATAAATAATCCATTTTCTCCTAGTTGCATACAGATTTCATTTTAAGCTAACTATACAATAGCACTTCTTAGACTTATATACCGCTTCACAGTGCTTTACAGCCCTCTCTAAGCGGTTTACTGAGTCAATATATTGCCCCCAACAATCTGGGTCCTCATTTTACCGACCTCGGAAGGATGGAAGGCGGAGTCAATCTTGAGCCTGCTGAGATTTGAACTGCCACATTGCAGTCAGCAAAAATAGCCTGCAGTACTGCATTTAACCACTGTATCACCACGGCTCTTGAACTATAAAGATGGAGTTCCAACCAAGTCCCATGGATGGGACTTTTCATGTTCATCTCTGCAATATCTTTGTGCTGCCTGACATGTTTTAAAATATTAGGCTACTTTTATCAAAACCATGATAAGACACGTAGTCCTTGACTTACGACCACAACTGAGCCCAACATTTCTGTTTCTAAGCGAGACATTCGTTAAGTGAATTTTGCCTCATTTTATTTATCGTGTCACAGTTGGTAAGTGAGTAACTGCAGTTGTTAAATCAGTGACCTGGTTGTTAGGTGAATCTGGCTTCCCATTGACTTTGCTTGTTAGAAGATTACAAAAGGATACTGCAGCCATTATAAATATGAATCAATTCCCGAGCATCTGAATTTTGATCATGTGACCATGGGCACAGTGGCCATAAGTCTGAATGTTGTTACATGACCCTGGGGATGCTGCAATGGTCATAAGTGGGAAAAATGGCCATAAGTCATTTTTTTCAATGCTGTTGTAACTTTGAACAGTCACTAAATGAACTGTTGTAAATTGAGGGCTACCTATAATAATAAAGGAATGACAGAAGTACTGAGGCATTAAAAATATTTGGATAACTGTTAATTGCATTTTACTGCCGTAGAAGTGGGAAGCATTCACAAAATGCCATCTTTTATTTTATTTTTAGTTCTGTGCACACTTAACTCTGGAGAAGTTCCACTGTATTCAGTGGAGTTAAATAGGTACAGTTGGATGAACTCTTCTGGTCCTATTGATGGCTAATATGAGAAGATAAGGTTTGGCTCCAAGATGTACAATGTCTTACATAGTAATAGGAGCAGAGGAAATGTGGAAAATAAACTTATTTACTTAGTTATTTTTACATTATCACAATAAATCATTTAAGCTCTTAAAATGTCCAGTTTTCCAGCTACAATATGTAAAATGGATGTTACAAGTCAATACTGGTATTGCAAAAACATTTATTCTATCTCTGAAATCCCCTTTCCTTTGACATGGTGAGGCAGAGATGTTGGACTAGGACTGGTGAGTCCCAGGATTAAGTCCACCCTTAGCCACAGGAGTTCATGGAATGACTTTGGGACAGTCATTCTCCCTTTCAGTTCAGGCCACCTCACAGAGTTAGAGTTGTTGTCAGAGGTGGTATTCAGCAGGTTCTGACCAGTTCTGGAGAACCGGTAGTGGGAATTTTGAGTAGTTCAGAGAACCGGCAAATACTATCTCTGACTGGCCCCGCCCCCATCTATTCTCTGTCTCCCGAGTCCCAGCTGATCGACTGGGTCTTCTTTTGTTGCCCTGCACAGGAGAACGGAGCTGGAAAACAGGTTAGTGGGGCGGGAAGGGAATGGGATTTTGCAGTATCCTTCCCCTGGAGTGGGGTGGGAATGGAGATTTTGCACTATCTTTCCCCTGACACGCCACCAAGCCTGCCCACAGAACTGGTAGTAAAATTTTTGAACCCCACCACTGGTTGTTGTGGAGGTAAAATGACAGACCATATAATCTATCTTGAGCTCATTGAGAAGAGATGCAATATAAGCCTAACAACTATTAAATAAATAAATATCACTACCCTATTTTTTTTGCTCTTATCTCTGATGTGAGATCTCTGGTTCTCTAACATGTTAACAATTTAAAGAGTATATCCTCATTCTTGATATATACTACATATAATATGGGATTCCCAAGTATCCATAATTTATAATGGACTATGGAATTCTACAAATATGAAAGATGGTTTACAAATGATTTACCAAATTACAATAACTGTAGAATTGTTATAATAATGATAATGTTCTAAATTGGAATTTTTATCAGGAATTAATCCTTTCCCCACCATCTTATTTTTTTAAAAAAATTGGTTGTAATACCCTACCATATTATTTTATGCAACTTATTTGTTAGTTACTATTTTTGTGCTTTTACCTTCTTTCCTGTTTTTCTCCCTACACTTATGATTACTCTTCATAAATATGTCTCTCTGCCATATGAAACATTGGTTAGTATTCAATTTATCTATTGGCCTTTCTTGGGTTGGCAGAGAATCCACATTCGATAATGCATTTTTAATTTGTTTTGGATGACAGACCAATCCCACAGTCAATGATTAATTCATCTTTATAAACGCACTCTCTCTGGCCCTGGCTCTTCATGTAAGGTTTCAGTGATTATTGAACCTCAGTATAGTTTGAAAAACATTGTGCAAGTATTGGTGTTTTGTAATGGGCAGAGGTAAGCTGCTTTTGTAGTCAGAAGTAAGTAGTTTTAGGTCCCTTTTCCTTGTCAAGAATTCATTTTCCTTATAAAATCTAGTCTAGATAGATCTCTTTAGGCTACAATCTTTGCTTGATTTGAGACAAAACCAATGAATATAGTGAGACTTATTTTTACATAAACATGCATAGATTGTACAGCTTCATATACTAAGGAATGCCAATTTTATTTAATGTTATGAAAAGTGAATATTATCTTATATGTAATTAGCTGTATATCATTTCTATACATCATGTACATCATTATCTAATATTTAATTAGTTGTACATCATTATAGTAAAAACCTAACATTAAAACATGGCAGTCCAAATAGTTTCTTGCAAAGTACAATCTTTTAAAAAGGAGGAAACATTTGCAGTTTACTTTCCCATTCACTTACCTAGGAAACTTGGATAGACCTCTTATACACATTGTAGGAGGCATTTAAATATATCAAGGGACAAGTAAGTACCAAACGGGAGTCTGAAAATTGCATCACAACCCCCCCCCCAAAAAAACAGAAATGCATCCTCTGATCATCTTAATGATCACTCAAAACTGTATGACCAGAGGTGATCTTCAGCTTGATAACATTCTGCCAGCATGTGAGCGCAACTCCTAAATCAAACATAAAGAGAAATAAAGGCAATTTGTACTTTCCTTTGGCCTCTCCTGCTTGAGCAGGGGGCTGCACTAGAAGAGGTCTTTTCTAGCTCCTGTTCTGTTCTGTACTGTTCTGTTCTAGTCTATCCTATCCTATCCTGTCGCCTGTTGCCAAAGCTAAACCTCTACCACTTCTTAACTGAGTAAAGGAAGTCACAAGAGATTAGCCTACCCAGTGTTGCCCTTCATGTCATCAAATATCAATAATTTTCAGGATGAGCATAGCATTATTTTAAAGGGGATGATGTTGCATGGGTACAACGATTGAATGCATTTCCATGCTGTCGTAATCATCTCCATCTGTGATGACCCGGAGTGTAACACAAACGTAACAAAATCCAAAATGTAAATAAATGTCCTTTAATGCCTCCAACTTGGCCCCTCTATTCAATAATTCTTAGTTGGAGATAAAACTTACTCAAAAAGATTCTTTAAAAGAAAGCAATATAGTCTGAACTTAATGAGCAGATAGAGGTGAAATAAAAAACCCAAAACAAACTACAATGAAGGAAATTCCACAACGGACCAGAATAAGTAATTACCAATTTCAAGGAGATAACAAGGCACAGTCTGTTGGAAGGACACCAACCAGGATAACTTCAGCCCCAAATAAAACACACTTTGCTTCTGGCAATGCTGTGTTGTAATCATCTCTCTTATATACTATTCTCCCCAGTTGCAACTAATGAGGGGGATCATGGCCGCTTCTTCTCTCGTAAGCCAAGTTGTTTCCTTCTCCGTTCCTCCTTGTATGTCCTAGGATGAAGAGGGGATGGGCTTGGTTCTTCCTCTGACTGCCCAGCCGGCCTCTGCCTTACCCTAGCCTCCTCCACAACCTCCAGAGCCACACCTCCACTCCCTGTTGGCTGTTCCTCCTCTCCCTCAGAGTCCGACTCTACCAAGGGCATGACACCATCTGACTTACTGGCATTTGGAAAAACTGTTTCCAGTACCAAATCATTAGTTAAGGAATAACATAAACAAGAAGGGTAGCACGATGGTCAAATTTCCATTGACTGGAAAAGGCCTAGAATTTAAACCCTGGAACAGATATGCAGTATGTAAAGGTTTTATTTCTGTGAATTTCCTTGGCCTACCAAACTGGCTTTTGTGAAGAAGGAAAAAAGAAAGAAAGAAAAACGATGACTAAACTGGTCATGGCATGTATGTGAGCTCCTGGTAGAAGTATGTTCCTGAATATAGGGTTGAGTGTCTGGGAGCTGAGATTTATTGACATGCCTGGCGTGGTTTGACAGACGGAGTCAGGAAGGCTAAAGCTCTGAATGAGATGTGGTTGGTGAGGAATGCAAACATAATAAGAAGGGCAATAGAGTCAAGGAGACTGTGGGTCTGCCATGTAAGAAATGTGGAGAAGTAATGATAGGCAATATAAAAGAGGTGGAACAACTTCTTTGCATCCATCTGCTACCAAAACATGATTTCCAACATGACTAAGGAAAAGGAGAAGTATACATTTCAGGATTGAAAAAGGTATAGTGACACTGCCCTTCTTGTTTCTTCAAATAAATGTAAGTTTTCAGGACCAAACTGCATCTTCATGTATTAAAACTCTCAGAACCATTATAATAATCTTTGAAGACTCCAGGTATTTCAAAAGGGAAAGAAACAGCACCCAGGAAATTTAGAACTAAACTAAGCATTTAGTTTATCATCCACATGGGACAAGTTAATTGAACAATCTTCTATAGGCATATTTATTTGCAAGCACTTTTAATGGTCACTGTGCTATTATTATCCAGAGCCAATAAAAGAGAATATTTATAACTTAGGGTTGAAATGAGGGGTTCTTGGTGTTCTCTGAGCTTGGTTGTTTTCTTGCTGACATTTCATTATCCAAACTAGGTAACATCATCAGGGCACTGGTTATGTTAACTAGTTTGGGTAGTAACTTGTCTGCAAAAAAACCCAACAACCAAGTTCAGAGAGCATCAAAGACTCCTCATACCTGATCTTGTCTTTTTTTTTTTGAGAGTAGGGAGGGGGGACAGGGAAAGGTATAGAGCAGTGGTGGCTAACCTTTTTGGGCTTCTATGCCGATAATTGCGTGTGCGCTTGCCTGCTCGTGCTCATGTGCCATCACCCAGAAGGCAATGCATGCGGGCCACCTCCATGCCCCCTGCGTATGCTCATGCAATTCACGCAACTCAGGCTGCGCGCTTCTGCACATGCGTTCACGACCCCCACCAAGCATGCCGCGTGCTTCTGTGCATGCACAAGTGTCTCCTGCATGCCACAGAGTCCCCACACATGCGTGCCAGATACCCAATAATCAGCTGGTGGGTGGGTGATGCATGCGCATGCACAGTACACCTTTTCTGGGCGAGTGCTCACGGTTCTATGTCTGCTGGTGTTTTTGTCCACCTGCCCGCCCAGGCTCTTACCTGACCTTTACTTCCTGCTTTTTCAACTTCAGCTGCCAAGCGAGGCACAGCTGCAGTTAAAAAAGCAGGAAAAAAGGCCTTTTTGAAAGGCTGCTTCTCTGCACGGACCATGCTGATGACGATTTACGCGCCAGCGTGCAGTGAAGCACATCTTAAATCACCGAACCTCATAAATCACCAAACCGGTAGTTAACCCTGTCGGATCCCACCCCAGTGCCATCGGTTCGCCACCACGGGTATAGGGATTAGTTTGGTATACCAAGGAAATGCTGTGGATATAATGTATCATTATTTTCGTAAAGTATATTTGACAAGAGTTCTCATGATATCCTTGTGGCAAAATGATAAATGGATCTAGCAGGTAATACAGTTGAGTGGATTTGCCACTAGTTGAATAACCACATTGATTGATATTCACATATGATTCTGCATCAGTGTAAACAGCAATACCAATTTCCCAGATCTTTATCCTCAGTATGTGCTGCTCCTCAATATGTTTGTAAATGACCCAAGAGATGGAATGAAAAAAATACCTACAGAACTAGGTTTACAGATGACACCAATCTAATAGGCCTGGTTAATACTTTAAAGCAGCTGCCCCCAATTTTGGGGGCACAAGGACCAGTTGCATGGAGAGAAGTTTTTCTCTGGACTGGAGGGGGTATGGTTTTGCCTGCTGCCTGCATCCCATGGATGGGGCTTCACTTGTTTGTGTGGCCTGGTTGCTGGCATGCCATGGACTGGGGGTTGGGGACTCCTGTTTTAAAGAAATGGTTGTCATTTGGGCTCTGCTATAGTTCTAGGGGGGGCATGGTAGGTTTCTTAGGGGGCAGAGGCTGGGCTTCAAAAATTTTAGCAAGAATTCTCTGCCTGCTTGCTGGGTGGGCATGGCCATCGTGGGTGTGGCCTAGTTGGCCTCCTGCACCACAGCGGGCATGGTATTTTTGCCCTCCCTGGGCGCCAGAGGCTTTCCTTGAGCCCCCGGGAAGTCGAAAATGGCCTCCCAGGGCTTCGGAGGCTCTTTGGAAGTCAGAAACGGGCCCATTTTCAGCCTTCCTGAACTTCCAGGAGGCCCATTTTTGCCCTTCCCAAGGCTCCATGTGCGCCCTGCACTTACCTGCATCCAAAACGGGCCACGTGGGAACTCCTGGGAGGGAAGGGGCCAGCCAGGAGTGGGATTGGGGGGGTTCTCTGAACTGCACAGAATCTTAGCTAGGGCATCTCCTGAACTCCTGCAAACCCCCAGCAGCCCATCCCTGCTTAGGGGGTTGCTTAAACTTATCTGTCTGGTTAATTTCTCATAATCCTTACAAACTCTTTGTCTTTACATGAAATAGTTGACATTAATAAATAGTGCAGATAAAGTACCTTTTTCTAGTTAACAGCAGCTATGAGAGGGAGGTCACATGAGGTGGTAAATGTGGTCCAGAAGGGCCCATGAGCAAAATTGAGAACCCCTACTTTAGAGGACAAAAATCATGATTCAAAATGACCTCAGCTAGCTTGATCATAGGGCCAAATCCAACAAGATAATCCTCAGCAAGATCCAGTTGTAAGATCCAGTACTAACTAGGAAAAATTAAATGCTTAGGTATATGATGGGGAAAACAATCTTGTCAATGATACATGTTGGAAGGAGTAATGGTCTTTAGTGAAGTACTAACTGGACATGAGTAAGGAGTGACATTAGCGCCATTTAAAAAGCCAATTCAAACTTCATTAACACAAATATCATACAGTAATCAAATACAGTGAATCGACTAGATCACATTTGGAGAATCACTGTCTGATTCTGAATGCCAACCTTCAAAAGGGGCATAGAGTGGAATAGAATAGAATAGAGTAGAGTAGAGTAGAGTAGAGTAGAATAGAATAGAATAGAATAGAATAGAATAGAATAGAATAGAATAGAATAGAATAGAATAGAATAGAATAGAATAGAATTCTTTATTGGCCAAGTGTGATTGGACAAACAAAGAATTTGTCTTGGTGCAAATGCTTTCAGTGTACATAAAAGAAAAGATACATTCGTCAAGAATCAAGAATCATAAGGTACAACACTTAATAATAGTCGAAAGAAAAAATAAGCAATCAAATCATACTAGGAAACAGTCAATATAAATCATAAGGATACAAGCGACAAAGTTACAGTCATACAGTCACAAGTGGGAGGGGAAGGGTGATAAGGAGTGATGAGAAGATTAATAAGTAGTGCAGACTTTGTAAATAGTTGGACAGTGTTGAGGGAATTATTTGTTTAGCAGAATGATGGCGTTCGGGAAAAAAACTGTCCTTGTGTCTAGTTGTTCTGGTATGTAGTGCTCTATAGTGTCGTTTTGAGGGTAGGAGTTGAAACATTTTATGTCCAGGATGTGAGGAGTCTGCATGGAGAAGTTTGGGTTTAGAGGAAAAATACCTGGATGAAACAGACTGAAAATGAAGTTTACTAAAAAATGGTTAAAGTATATTTAGCTGGCAAATTGGAAGAACGAGTAAGGTATGCTTCAAATATCTAAAACCTGCTTATGTGAAAAGCAGGCAAATTTATTTTGTGTTGAGAGAATGAACAGGTTGAACTTAAAAGATAATTCATGCTGAATTATAAGATAATTCATGCAGGTTTAGGAGGAACTTACTCTTGTGGAGAGATGTAAAGAATGGGTCTTTCTTGTGGAAGAGCATCTCCCCCAGAGACTCACATGGCCCCAACCCTTTAGCCTTTCATTAAGGCATCCCAGGCATTTGGGTCTGGGGTAGGTGAACTTTAAGTGGGGGTCAACTATTTGTCTTTGAGTGCCAGGGGATATGATTGGTGGATTTGTATGCTTAAATCTTATAAGCCACCCATAGCTTACATTATTTATTTATTTTTATTTGTTTGTTTGTCAAACATGTACAAGATAACAAGTGTAGATATGAACATAACCATGAATAAAGGAAATAAATACAGATAAATGGGGGCAGTAAGACAGAGATGGTAGGCACGCTGGTGCGCTTATGCATGTCCCCTTTAAGGACCTCTTAAGGAAGGGGTAAGGTCCATGGTAGACAGTTTGAGGTTGAAGCTGTGAGGGGTTGAGGTTGTAACAACAGAGTTGAGTGGGGCATTCCAGATGTTGATGACTCTGTTGCTGAAGTTGTATTTTCTGCAATCAAGTTTGGAGCGGTTTACCTTGAGTTTGTATCTGTTGTTTACCCGTGTACTATTGTGATTGAAGCTGAAGAAGTTGTTAACAGGCAAGATGTTATAGCAGGCAATTTTGTGAACTATGCTTAGATTGGACCATAGGCGGTGCAGTTCCAGATTATCGAAGCCCAAAATTTCAAGCCTGGAGGCACAGGGAATACTATTATAGAGGAGTTGAGTACTCTTCTTGAGAAATACCTCTGAACCTGCTCAACATATCGTGTTAATATCCAATATACAGTGTGGGTTCTAGGCAGACGAGCTGTATTCAAGAATTGGACTGGCAAAGGTTTTGTATGCCCTAGTTAGCAACTCAATGTTGCCGGAGAAGAAGCTTCACAAAATAAGGTTAACACTCTTAATGTCTTTTTGGCAATGATGTTAAATGGGGAAGTGATGGCTTCTACCTCACTTGAGCTTTTCAAAGGAGGTCTAAATGGAGAACTATTGGCAAAGAATTCCCAAACTAAACAGAATGTGAACGTGAGACTCAATGACCATAACTATCAGTGATTACAGCCGGGGTAGGCGAAGTAATGAATCCTAACACCAGCATGGAGTGCCTACACTTGCATCAGACATCATGAGATAAATACAGAACTGTAAATATACAAATAATGCACATATTATGCTGGCATTGTGGCTTGTTCTGCCTGTCCAAAACATTCCCTTTAAGTCCAACATTCTATGATTTTGTAATATTTCGGGGCTTTCTCTCTGCCTTGAAACTTAACTGGATGCTGCTGGCAACCTGAGAAATAATTTTTACCCCTATTTTTAAGGTAATGGAGATTATTATGTTACTCCCCCTCCCCATAGTCTCCAACTATTTCCATTTTTAAGATTTTGGAATTAAATAACCTAAATACATTATTTAAAAAATGCTCGCTTTTCTTTTTATATAAGTGTCTCATGTACTTTGACTGTTGTGTAATGCTTCATTTAGTCACTATAGCTACTTGTCAACAAAGTTTCTTAGGCCAGTAAACTCTTCAGGTGAGAAAGTAGTGAAGTTTCAGTGGGATGGGTTTACTGAATGCAATTGAACCGCATCTCCAAGTTGTGTTTATGGTTGGTGTTTTATTCACGCAAAGATCTTCTTGGCATTTGTTTGCACAAATTTGGTCTAGACATAATGTTTGGTTTTATTGCTTGGCAGTGGAGTGGAAAACACAGACTTCCTAAAATAAAGTATTTGTCTAAGACTGGTGGTTAACTTGATTTTACTAGAATTATCAGTTGTCACTCCCGTCGAGAGGTAGAATACATTCTATAACTAGTTTATGTCTTGAAATGAGAAGAAATAGTGTCTCTAGTGGAAAACAGCTTTGTTAATGTTTAAATCAAGCAAATCAAGAACAAATTACATGCATTTTTCATGGTGTAAACCAGCTATTGAATTATATTCAGGCTATTGTTTATTGCTAATAAAATTGTTTAGAGTTATCTTGGTACTTATTAAAGCAACTGATGGCCATATTTTTTGTAACTCAAATCTGAAGGTATCGAAACAATGTAGGGCAATGTAGGGCTTGCAACCTTTTCTTTACCATGGACCTCCTTTAAATACCTTTTGTGGTCATGGACCATGGCACGAACCACCAAGACTTAACCAAAGATTGAAATTATAACATTTCTTCAAGCCTTCACAGATCCTCTATGATGATATTGCAAACCGCATCTCCCAGGGGTTTGTGGACCACAGGCTGAGAACCACTGTTGTAAGGCATTAAATAATAGATATTTGCATAGAGATTAGAGGTTTTTTAATAATGATGTTCATGTATATGAGTGCGCATATGACATTAAAAAGCATTATCTGAGTATACTACATATTCAGATATAATACATTGAACAAGAAATTATTTTTCTGTTAATATACTTTTTGCTATCAATCTATTACATTTGAGGAGGCTGAATGGATGCCCAAGGAGAAATTCTCTTTCTGAATACATTTTCTTGATGACCACATCAATTTTTGTTTTCATGTCTGGGATTTTAAATTGTACTTTATAGCTATTGGTCTGTCACTCTTGCTAATAAGGAAGAAGGAATCTTAAAAGAATAAAGAAAGAAAACCCAGGGTAGAAGATATTGGGGGGTGGGATGGAGTTAATAAGTAAATGTGGAAGAAATCAAGGATGTTGCAATGTCTGAAAATTGCATTTCCTGGCAATTTCAGTCTTCCAAAGCCTCTAGGCTAGTTCTTACCGAATTTAATCTTTTCTTAGCAAGACATAATAGAAGATTTCAAGGAATAACTGAGTCAGAGATTCTCAAAACAACCAATAGATTATGCGGTAGTATGAAATCAATTTCTCTGTATAGTTGGTCCTGCTGTTCAAATATCAGTATAAATATCTCCATTCCATTAAAGAGTGGACGATACTTGCCATTTTATAAATGAAATTTTAGTTCCAATTTTGCTTTTTAACAGGCTATTTATGTAAGCCTAAGTAAGCATTACCAAGAAAAACCACTTGTTACTTCCCTATTTTCCTCTGTCCTTGGGTTGGATTTTAAACTGTAGGCTGATTAGGGTAAGAACATATCCGTAGTAAATTTCCAAGCACTTTGGAAACAGTATATAAATAATAATAACAGATTATTCTTAGAACGTACCATTTCATTCTTGGGGAAGTTTATTTTTTTGAGAAACTTAATTTTTAAAAATATACATTCTTATGAGGAAGAGGGGGAAGGAGAAGATATCTACACAAATGAGGAGAAGGCTGTGATTCTCTCTTTGAGAATATCATGTTTGGGGAGCACTTTTTCAAGGACCATAACTCCATCTATGATGATTTTATTACTCTTGCCCCACAGGAATCATAGACAACCTAGCTGCTTTTCTTGTACCAGAACTATCTGTTGGTCACTCATCAACCCAAGTTAGTAGGTAAATGACAACAAGCTGCTAACATCTTCCTGCTCACTTGCTTTCCTTCCTCTGGGCAGGAATGGTCACTGCTCCTAAATATCATATCTAAACTCACTACGTGGGAATGGAGTCAGGACTTGCCATAGACGCTGTGCTGGATAAGAAGGAAGAATTGCTTGTTACCAAGGATGGGGACCTCTACTAATATACAAGAATCATGAAATAAATGACAGGCATATGAGGGAAGTTAATCCCTTCCTTAGCCATAGGAACTCTTGCAATGGGGTGTAAGTCCCTTAAAGCTATGGAGCCATTTAATTGCATGCCACCATATTTGCAGTCTGAAACAGCACTATCCACATAAAACATTATGATATGACCAATCCTACATATTGTAGTTATTTTCTTGCTATCTTCAAGGCTGCCTTCCAAATCAGCTAGTCTGCTAACCAACTTTGGGACATAATCAGAGGTGGTATTCAGCAGGTTCCGACCAGTTCTGGAGAACCTGTAGTGGAAATTTTGAGTAGTTTGGAGAACTGGCAAATACCACTTCTGACTGGCCCTGCCCCCATCTATTCTCTGCCTCCCGAGTCTTAGCTGATTGGCTGGGTCTTCTTTTGTTGTTGGAGAACGGAGCTGGAAAGCAGGTTAGTGAAGTGGGGAGGGAATGGGATTCTGCAGTATCCTTCCCCTACCACACCCACCAAGCCATGCCCACCAAGCCACGCCACAGAACCGGTAGTAAAAAAAAATGACTCCCACCACTGGACATAATATATGATGAATGCATACTCTTCAAGCGAGTCTTTTTATTCACTTTGTATCAGAGGGCTGTGCATCTTAAAACACATCCAGCTCTGGATTTCAAGAGAAACTCTTGACAAAACATCTCCCCACAATCTTTTGCATCCCATTTCTACCAGGCTGCTAGGCAGAGCAACACATTTTCTAATGCATGAAAGATGAAAATACTATTCAGAGAAATTATCTAACAGGCTTAGGCGCCCAACTGAACAGCTTTATAGCTCACTGTTATGTCCCATGGCCCCACTCTGGGTTGTCATTCAATCTCCTGCGTGTGATATTTTCCGGAGTAATTTTTCAGGGAAAGGTTCAGGCACCCAACCTATATAGCCTAGTGGTTACCCAAAGTAGCAATAACTTTTTCTCCTGCTTTTGGGGGAAAAAAAAACACAATTTCCCAGAATTCTGAGAGTTTTGTCCCCTCAAATATATCTACTAATCAGAAAGAAATCTTCAATCTGCAATATACAAACTGTGTCTGATCAAATTATAGATGTATTTTATGAAAGGATTTCCCCTTTCTCATACACATGACATAATTCAGTGTTAATAGAGTAGTTTGAAACTTAAAGAAATACAGGTTTCTTTTGGAAACTATAATTTTTGTGGCTCCCTGATTAGTTTCTTTCAACAGGATTGGTCCCTGTTGAACAAGAAGTTTCTTCTCTCACAAGCTGTAACAATGACCCCTATTAAATCATCAAAATCTTTCTAGATTTTATAGAACAGCACTTGACAGTATGAAATGAATGATTACAATATAATTCTAAGAAATTTCATTGTGTCATAAGGTTGCAGTCTACCAGAAGTAATATCATGTTACTCTGCAAATTATAATGAGAATTAAATGGAGGCTTAACTCTTGCTAATTAACCTATATCCTTATCTTATAATTATGTTACCTTTCAATGGGTCAATATATTTGTATTGACTGATTTGAGATGAACTTTGAAGCCAATTCAAATCATATGGGAGAAAAGATATTAATTCCTTACTAACAAAGACTTTCAAAGATACTTACTCCAAAATACAGGTATCAGTCACAAACTCAAAAAGATTTTTAACGTAATATATCTTTTATTATTAAAAACCATTCATGCCTTGAATAATTATCTATTCATGAAAGAAGAGATAATATTTTGAGCAACGACAATCCATATTATTCTTACATTTTAAAACAAAATAATCTCTTCGTGAACTACAAGTGTTTTCACTGTTCTTTACAGTAAAATACTAATGCAGTGATTAAATAAAGAAGAATATTTGTAGTTCAGGGTTGAAATGAGGGCTTCTTGCTGCTTTCAGAGCTTGGTTGTTGTCTTGCAGACGTTTCATTACCCAAGTTACAACCAAGCTCACAGAGCACCAACGGCAGTGATTAAAACAAGGTACAGTGTCATTTAACTCATTTCACATGCTAACCTGATTCCTTTCTGTTTCATGTACCCCTGTTGTATGCTTGAATTGCTCCTGGGTTACTCTTCTAATTTCTCAGCCGAAGTGGGGTATCACAGCATAATAGCTGAGCATTCAGTATTTTGTACAGCTTTTCTTCCAGATGTTTCATGATTTTTTTTTGTCTTTCATCTTTCTTCTTCCCAAGTTTTTTTTTTTAAATTTGTACTTGGAAAAGCCCATTTTCAGCACTATATAACCAGTCTTCAAAGGAACATGAGTATCAGAAAAGTGGGAAACTTTCCAGGAACATTGGAGAATAGAAATGAGATAACTAGGCAAATAAGGCTAATATTTCTTCAAAAGAGTTGAGAGTAGGAGTTAATAGGGAAACGTCTGGGTATTTTGGCTGAGGACGAGCTGTCTCCATACACTTCAGTTATTCATGCACCTCTGTTTTGTCCCAAGTATGAGAGAAAGAAGTTTGCCTTTTTCTGAAGAAAATTGAACAAAAACAACAAAAAGTTAAGTTTTGAAGTCATTTGGGACAATCTTGTAGTTATTTTCATGCCATATTTTTACTAAATTAGAATAATGTATTTTGTTTTTATATATAAATGTTTGTTATTATATATACCAATCAAGTTGGTATAATTGTTCAAAATGTGCTGTCTTTGATTCATGAAGTTCCAGGGTCTAAAAAGACCTGAGGAGGATCTACTGCTTAGATCTCAGCTGTATGATAGGCTCCTCCATTAATGTTAAGACATCATTTGATAAAATGGTACGAATAGTCAGAAAAGCTACTGTTGTCAAGGGTAATATCGCCATTTTGCAATACCTCCTTCAAAGACAATCATTCCATGAACAGCCATCTTTTGGGGATGCTGCAATAATTGGCTCTTGTAGTGGTTAAGGAGATGGATGAGATGCTTTCCTAGGTTCCTTTCCCTTATGTTATATGGTTCCATATAATGCCATTATATCTCCAACTTCCTTTTTTGTGTGAAAAGATATGCAGTGTTAAATGTTAAAGATGTTAAGACTTTAATAAATATTAATGATAGAATTGAACTGGAATGGAATGAGGGTTTTAATTACATATATTTATAATCCTTTTTCTTAAAGAATATAGTGTGTATTATAAGAATGTACCAAGCAGAATTCGATTGGATGTATTATGTATTATATTGAATGTCATAACCTTAGGGTATATATAGAAGTTTAAACAAGAGTTGAATGGATAAAATTAAAAGATATAAAGGTGTCATACTCCAATTAGTAACAACAGGAGAAAATTTGTTTAATGAGCAAAGATAATATGAAATTGCAGCGGAACAGACAAAAGTATAAATATAATGATTTGAATTGAGATGAGATAATCAAAATAAAATTGAGAAAATTAAAAGAGGGGAAAAACTATATAGAAAATGTAGAATAGTATAAGATATGGAATAGAACACAAAAATGAGCATGAAGTTGAGTTTGTGTCTGTATAAAAAAGTGCAACCTGGGACCATGCTATTTTCAAAAAAGATGTTTTACTTGTGTGTGAAAACCCAAATAAAAATTTAATAATAAAAAAAAGAATAAAAGGGAGGGAAGTTTGTATCATTTTACACTGTACATTTGAGTTGAGTAGAAATTCAACTGTAAACATGTTTCTCCAAAATTATTTCAATGAAACTTATATCCAGGAATGTGTAGAATTATGTACTTAAATTTCTTTAACAATGAATCTCTCTTTAAATTAGTTGGGATTACTAAATTACTTTTTATTCTAATGGAAATTACTAACATTTCTCATTTTGGCCAAGTGGAGTTATTAGATATCCAAGGATGATATATAACCATAAGAAATTAGCACATTACTTTCATATTTTGACCATGAGTAAAGGTGGTAGGAATGAAGGAGAAAGTTTTTAGTACAGAATATCTGCTATTTTTTTAAAAAAAAATTAGTCTCATCTCCATTTGAACTGTGTCCAAGCAATATACCCTTGGTATATTGCTTGGACACTGTAAATTGTAGCATTTGGGATCAAGAAATGTCTGATCGAGAAATGGAAACTTCTATTGTAATCCCTTGTAAGGTCAGATAATAGACTAGGCAGATTTTGCTGAATCTAAGAGAGTTATTCTTATTCAGGTAGTCCTCAACACCTGACCACAATTGAGATCAGAAGTTCAGTCATTAAGCAATGCAATTGATAAATGAGTCATCATGTGACCATGGTTTTATGACCATTTTTGCCATGATAAACAACTCACATGGGCATTAAGTGAATTGGCTTCCCTCAATTATTTTGTTTGTCAGAAGCCGATTGGGAAGGTTGCAAATAGCAATCACATTTCCCTGGAATGCAGCAACCACTGTAAATGTGTGCTGGCTGCAAGCCTCCAAACCATGATCATGTGACACAGTGACAATTATAAGTGGTCTGGTAAGACCGGCCATAAGTCACTTTTTTCAGCACCATCGTAACATAGAACAGTTGCTAAATGAATGGTCATAAGTCTAGGACTCCTTTGGATGGTATAGCCACTTCAACATCCCCCCTGCTTCTTGTCATGGTATCTAAAGCTTAATCATGATGGTGCCATCTAAATGTATTGATTTTGGTCAGGACATTCAAGAACTGACTTCCTATGCTTCTTGTTTAGTCATTCGGGAAATGGGACTCTCTTCCATCTATTGTTCCAATGGTTATATCAGGGGTCTTCAAACTTGACAGCTTTAAGACTTCTGGACTTCAAGTCCCAGAATTCCTCCTCCAGTCATGTTAGCTCAGGAATTCTGGGAGTTGAAGTCCACAAGTCTTAAACTTGCCAAGTTTCAAGACCCTTGGATTATATTAATCAGTGTGAAAAAGTTGGAGGAGCACATAGCCAAATGCACCATTAGGAAGTAAGAATAACGGTGATGATAGAAGTGCAAAGTTTAGCTGCTTATGCATGAAAGGGAAAATGGTTTCAATAGTCTTGTCTGCATTATGTTCTCAGCACACAGTTCCTTTCAGATGTAAGTAAAGTCTCTCTTGAGATGAACTCAGCTTCTGGGGACAGCCTAATGTTTTGGTTGGTGTCAATCCACCCCTCCCAGATTTGACAGTTTCTTGTAATGAACGATCATAATTAATTAGTTTGGTGGATTCTTACTCCCAACCACAATGATATTGTCATGTGTTGACTTGTAGTTCCAACCGGCTCACTAATGTTGGGATCTTGCTGTTGGCTGAATTTGGTTTTCTTCTGACAAACATTTCATTACCGAAGTAGGTTACTAAGATCCCAGTATTTCCACCCTGAGCTATTCTTCATTGTTGAACTCACTGTTGTTCATTTTGCAGGCCTGGCTCGGAGACCAGACGTCACAATGGCAGAGAGAGAATGACCGGCACCAATGAAAGGGGAAACCTGTCTATGGAGTCTGCCAAGGAGACCCGCTATTGTGCTGTTTGCAATGATTATGCCTCTGGCTACCATTATGGGGTTTGGTCCTGCGAGGGCTGCAAAGCCTTTTTTAAAAGGAGCATTCAAGGTAATAGAACACCAACACACCTGGCATGTAACTATCTTGCACAATGCTCATTCTCATCAATCAATGAGAGTGTTGTTTATTACTGAACAGATTGAAACTGTGGATCGGTATATCGCTCATAAAATCAAGCTTTTAGAATAAAGAAATAAAATAAATAGTTCACACGCCATATTGAAAAGGCATCTTTAGTTCCCCTTTAACATATGAAGTGTGAATAGATTGAAGTGTGTAAGCATGAATTGGAAATTAAAATTAAAGATTACTCTAGACTGTTATCTGTATTGAAGTATTTTGTAAATGACTCACATTTGTAAATAACAAATCTAACCCCAAATACCCATTTTGCTTGTTTCTTCAATACTTGCCTGCGGTTGTGTGTTGTTGCAGTTCCTATAACAATAGTAGACAAAATAAATACAGGACTCCCTAGAGAAGCTTTCCATGATTGTCATAGTATAGATTCTCCTGCTTGAGCAGGGGGCTGGGCTAGAAGATCTCCATAGTTCCTTCCAGCTCTATTCTGATTGATTCCCTAAAATGTGACACACCTACAAATCCCAACTCCAACTCAAAACTGGGAAAGGCTTCCAAGAAGTCCCCAAACTGTTTCCTGAAATGAAGCAATTGCTTATGAAGTACTCATAGAATAACAGAGTTGGAAGGGACCTTGGAGGTCTTCTAGTCCAATCCCCCTGCTTAGGCAGGAAACCCTACATCCTATTCTCCTTCTTCGAAATCCAACCTTTGATTTTGTGAAGTGTTCAGGGAAAACAAGATTTCCTGCATGAGTTTGATCTTTGTAGGTATAGAGATATTCTGGCATCTGAATATTACTTCCAGGTCCTTGTTGGGTACTCTCCAAGTGCTAGCCTGAGGTAGGTAGGTAGAGAGGTAGTAGGTAGGTACAGTGGTGGGATTCAATTTTTTTTACTACCGGTTCTGTGGGCGTGGCTTGGTGGGCGTGGCAGGGGAAGGATACTGTAAAATCTCCAGTCAGAGGTGGTATTTGCCGGTTCTCTGAACTACTCAAAATTTCCTCTACCGGTTCTCCAGAACTGGTCAGAACCTGCTGAATACCACCTCTGGACTATTTATTTATTTATTTAGGAAAATTTATATGGTTGCCCAACTCACTCTTAATGATGCCAGGTGGCTTACAAAGATAAAAACCCAATATAAAAACAATAAAAAAAGGAATAACAACCCCCACATGCTCCAGCAACAACAATCAAATGAACCATTTGGTGGGATCATATTTATGTATCACAATTATCATATTTAATCCATTTATAATTAGAACATATTTAGCTTTTTTCTTTAACTACATAATCTCTATCTTTTTTTCCTGATAAATTACACTTTAGAAAAATTACCATAAAGATAATTAAAGGATTGCCTCTTTTCCTATATAATGAAATTATAATAGCCAATCTTGGCAGAGCAATCTAATACATAAGAAGAGAAATGAGCACCAGATTCCACCTATCCAAATAGCTGTGCATAACTTCTTATGTGTTGATATCTAAATCAGGGACTTTTCCTGGTGTAAAATTGCTTAGCTCTGTTTTTAATGTTTGAACATGACCAGAACCAAATACACATGCAAACTCAGAATCCCCTACTCATCAAATGTAATATTTGAGATTAAAAAGCCCCTGTACTGAAAGTATAAACATTTACAAAAGTTTCTAAATATTGTTACTGAACATGAGTCCGCTCAGAACCTTTTAAAAGTAGGGATAATTTGTTCCAGGTTTCATGCATGGAGAAGGTCTTATCCAAAGAATAATTTAGTAGTTGAAATAGTCAGATGGATCAGCATTTTTTAATTATGACAATTAAAATATAATAGCAAAAGTAATTTCAGTATCATGGGTTTTCCCCACAACTGAACTTTCTTCAAAGGATAAGACACTGGAGAAAAAAAATTCATTGATACTGGTGAGAAGAAAGAAGGGAGGAAGGAAATTCTTAAAATGAATGCTGTGATCTGGAATCCCTCAATGGTTTTTTAAAAGTTGGATTCATTTGAAAAATATTTATACCTATATAGCAGTCAAAGAGCGCCCAATATTGAGCCAATTGTACATATTCTTCAGAGTCAGATTTAGATATCTTCTAGATCTAAAGCTGACTGAACTAAATCTGGGATATCCAGGTATTAGTAGTTTCCATTCAATAAATTGTGTCCATAGGAATTGATATGAAATTCTCATCATTTATCAGAATGATGTTAGCCATAGGAGCAACTAAAATAATGAAAACAAAGTAAAATGCTTGGGAAAAAATGTTTGCAGTCTCAGTGGATTCACTTTAAGTTTCAGATAGCAAATCCAATTTCAGTCCTCAGCATCTCAAGGAAGGGATAGAAAGAATTCTTCCTAAAAAAACAACAACAATGTTTGTAGTCACAATGACTACTTAGACTGGGTGGATCAATTGGTCTGACCTACTACAAGTAGCCCTCGACTTAAAAGCACAATTGAGCCCCAAATTTCTGTAGCTAAGGGAAACATTTGTTAAGTAAGCTAATGGATTGGAAAATTCTTAGTCCTAATGGTAGTGAGGCAGAATGTTTGAAAATACTAGATTCCTATGCTAAAATACAAGTAGTCCTCAATTTACAAAAGTTCATTTAGTGACCAAAGTTACAACAGCGCTGGAAAAAGTGACTTATGACCATTGCAGCATCCCCATGGTCACGTGATCAAAAGTCAGACCCTTGGCAATTCTCCTATTTATGAGTGTCTGGGGTCACGTGATCACCTTTTGCAACCGTCTGACAGACAAGATCCATGAGGAATCCAGATTCCCTTAACAACCATCATGCTATCTTAACTACTGTGGCACGAAAGGCCATAAAATGGGGCAAAATCCACTTATGTATCTCATTTAGCAGCTAAAATGTTGGGCTCTATTGTGGTCAAAAGTTGAGGACTATCTGTATTACCAGCTTGATGGTGGGTTGCCATTTCCCCCCCTTTCTTGGCCTTCTCTAAGCATCCTGGGCAGACTTTCAGTATGAATGGAAACAGAAAGCTTTAAAGTCTTTAAGGCAGAAACAAAGAACATATATGGAAGAAAAAGTAAATCCATGAAAGAATAAAAACATACATTTCTCTTCCTCTTGGCTCCTCTTACTAGCCCAACTAACGTTTCTTGATTTGGGGATGAACAAATTGTTGCCAATACCACATTCAGTCCTGCCTTTCTGTGACTAATAACTTTAGGTTCCTACTTACATCCCATTGCTCAGTCCTTTTCCCTTTTTCACGAAAAGCTTCCTTCAGTTGAATCTATTACCATCCACTGTCTTCTTAAAGTGATGCTTCTCATGTAGTGAACTGTGGTTACAGAGATATTCTTTTTTTTTTTTTGAAGTACAATTCCTTATGTTGTAGTCCACCCCTCCACTACAATAATTTCACTGCTGCTTTTAAGATTTTCTGTTTCATCCAAAAGCTTTTCTCACTTGCCACTAAGGGGTGCCATGTGTATTCTTGATATAGTTTCATGTCAGTACATGTTGCTCTTTATTGATTTTCTGTATCAACATGTAGAGAGCGATCTCAAGATAAGAGAATGTGGGATAAGTGAAAATTGCAATCCTGTTTATGTGCGACATTTACTTTATATATAATTATCCTTTCCCTCACAAATGTTGAGGTTCTTGGACTAATAGAATAGTTGTGAATTCAGTAGACCCTGCAATATCTTATCCTACCTCAGCAATAAACTCAGCAATAATGATGGAGTTCGTAGGGTTGAGAAAGCTCATGAAGCACATGTTGAAAATCTGGAACTTGAGAAAAAATAAAAATGTTAAAAGGATTGTGCACATTCTAAAAATGATTTAGAAAGAAAGTTTTAGAGCTCACATGAGTACAGCACTTTTCTGCCACTTATTAAAGCACCGATGTCTTTTTTCAGGCATCCACATGAGCTGTTTGCGTTGCAGCACAACAATGTTGTAATGAATCCAATTTTTAAAACAGCAGCATCTTTTTTTGCAGATTCTTCTGCAAGTCTGACAAAAGTTAGGTGTGCTTTAATATGGAGCAGAGGGATTGTGACTTATGACAAAAATGAAGCAGTTCTTCCAAATAGTTTTTAAACATGCATCTATAATATTTCTTAACAGAAATAGAAACTATGTGAACTTTAGTTAGCTAGAATGTGTATCTGCACTTCTTCCGTGTATTAAATGAATAACAATAAATAATCTACTTAATATTTTGAATACAGTAGAGAAACACCATTTCATGAGAACCTGTTGTCACTATGTACTTACATGAATTTAGTTTAAAGAAAGTTTTTAGCAATTGAAAAGGGAGCAGATTATTCTATTACTTCACCCTTATAGAAGTATGCTCCATGGTTTCAATTCTACCCTCATGGAAGAAATGTTCAATTCTACCCTCATGGAAGAAATTTTTTGATGTTATATTCAATCATATTGTCTTTCTGAAAAAGATGGCTGCCATTATTCAGCTCCTGAAGTAATTGAAAATCATTAGTTGCTTGAGGTAATTCCAATCTATGGGTCTTCATATTGCCCCCTCCCCAAATTTTCTTACAACTTGTGAAATCAAGGCAATACTATTGTAATGTTCACAAGACATGGATATTAAAGTTACTTAAAAGTTATTTAACAAGAGTACTGTACTTGAAAGCTGTCTAATTTATCTTGCTCTTTCTAATGTACTTGAAAGCTGTACTTGAAAGCTGTCTAATGCTTCTGCTCTTTCTGAACTATGAAGTTGAAGACATGAAGTTCAGCCACAACAATTTTTGGATGAGATTCTTAATGCATTATTGCCTTCTTTCTCCACAGAAGAAATGATGTGGAGAAGGAATCTATGTAGTCTTTCATATCTAGTTTTTCTGTCTGTTTTTTTTATTACTTGTGCCTTTCTGGTTTGAAAAAGTCATTAAGGAGGGAAAGATGGAATATCTGCTCAATGTACTTTGGTTTTCTATTGCATTAGGCTGTCCCCCTCCCTCCCTGTCTTTATGTAAAATGTCTCAAGTTCTCATGGAGACAATATTCTGGCAATTTTTCATCCAGCTTCAGAACTCAGCATATGAGATGTCTTTCTGTGGCTGAAGAATTGACGTACGTGAATTAATATCAGTACAATAATACCAAAAAAAAAAAAAAAGTTTCATGGAACAAATAGTCATTCTAACTATCATATCACAAGTCATACTGGAAGACTGATAAATGGGTAATGTCCCACTACTCAATGTCACTGAATTAGTCAATCAACAATCAATCCTAAATAAAATAGAGACATTATTTTGCAGTTCTACAGATGTGCAATCTCCAAATCATCATAAGTCTGGAAAACCTAGAAACAATGAGTTCTAGTTACCTTAGGGTGACTTTAGGCCAGTTCCTCTCAGCCCAATCTAACTCACAGGACCATTGCTGTGGGGAAAGCTATGGAGCTTCCACCAGAATGAATGAATGGAGAGGAACAATCTGGGACTCAACCCTAACTGGAGGGAGTGGTTGTTGATTTGGTCATTTGGGCATTTGGCCCAATATCTTTTATTTCAAGTTCTGGTTGCGTCTTACTAGACTTGTTGCTCTTTCTTCAGCAGTAGGTGGCAGCCATGCCTAAGATGGCATTTTGTGCAATTGCACCTATGCTTGGATTTGGGGAGGGGGAGTTCTCTACTCATGGTCACTTATTCCAGGTTAACATTTATGGAGATTCTCATTCATCCAGGTCATGGTTATCCCAAAGGTGTTTTTTCAGGAGGCAACTGGACTTTCTGGTTTTTTTTCTTTGAAGATGTTTCACTTCTCACCCAAGAAGCTTCTTCAGCTCTGACTGGATTGTGGGGGAATGGAAGGATTTATATTACTTGCAGACAGTTGGTTATTTACATCTTTTCAGAGAGTCGTTGAGGCACTTGGAGGTTTGTCTGTGTCTTCAGGGTCACCTGAATAGTGCAAATGGTTCTTTTACTTTGCAATTTTTCTGGAAATCCATTCATAGTTCATCCCAAAGTGCATAGCTAAAAGTATATGGAGATTCTCATGGTTGTCATGGTTGTCCCAAAAGTGCTTTTACAGGAGCAACTGGATATTCTTGTTTTTTCTTTGAAGACGTTTCACTTCTTCATCTAAGAAGCTTCTTCAGCTCTGACTAGATAGTCAGAGAATGGAATGGAAGGATTTATATTTCTGCAATTATTCCTGGCAACTTCTTATCCAGATATTGAAATGTGTTCTACACGGAGCTACCTGTGAAAACTGCTTGGAAACTACAGCTAGCACATGGATAGTTCTGAGTTATCAGTTCCACTAGATGAACCAGATCAGAAAATCAGCTCTACAGGAAGACTAGAACTATATTGTACTGAGATAAAAACAGAATCTTGCAACTCATATTACACTATCTCTCCCCTCCTTCTTAGATCCCAGTGAATCAGGGAACCCATGCCACTCTTGAAAATTATCTTGTTTTCAGGACTTGAACAATGTAACAGCTGTCTTTGCTTGGGTAATAGTTCTTGCACATTTCTCTCATCTCCCTTACTCTGAACATGGGTGCATGACAATATGAGCCACACTGGCTATTGTTAGGCTTCTGGATATACTGGCAATCCTTGACTTGGGATCACAATTGAGACTAGAACTGCTGTTGCCAATTGATGCGGTCATTAAATTAGTTGCATCTGATTTTATGACCTTTTTTTAATACCATGGCTGTTCAGCAAATCACATGGCCATTAAGTGAATCATGTGGTCATTAGGCAAATCTGGCTTCCTCCATTGACATGGCTTGTCAGAAGACTCTGGAAAATTTGCAGATAGTGATCATATGACCCCGGTATGCTACCACCATCATAAATACATGCCAGTTGCCATGCTTCCAAATTTTGATCATGAGAGTGCAGGGATGCTGTGATGGTTGTAAGCGCAAGGATTGGTCATAAGCCATTTGTTTTCCAGCAGCATTGTAACTTTGAACAGTCATTAAACAAATGGTTATAAGTTGAGGACTACCTGTAATTCAAAGGCCTGGTTGTCATCTATAAATCCCTTCATGGCCCACAGCCAGGATATTTGAAGAGCTGCGGTGGCACAGTGGTTAGAATGCAGTACTGCAGGCTACTTCTGCTGCCTGCCAGCTGCCTGTAGTTCAAGTCTCACCAGGCTCAGGGTTGATTCAGCCTTCTATCCTTCCGAGGTGGGTAAAATGAGGACCCCAAAATTGTTGGGGGCAATAGGCTGACTCTGTAAACCACTCAGAGAGGGCTGTAAAAGCACTGTGAAGTGGTATATAAGTCTAAGTGCTATTGCTATATTTGATAAACCTTTTAACTTATCCTCACCCAACAACATCCAACAGGGCTGGCATGCTCAGAATCTCATCTAGTAAACGGACATTTTATGGCACTCATTAAGTGTGCTTTGTCTATCATTGCTCCTGCCCTATGGATGAGCATTGTTCCCAAGTTTTGGATGTCTCTGACCTTGCTGGCTTTTAGAAAAGGTCCTGAAGACTTTGCTTTTCCTTTAAGCAGGAGACGATGCTGTATGAGTTCCAGGTAGAGTTATTTTTATGGTCGCTTTTTATCTAGCTGGCTGCCTGGAGTTGCTTAGTGAGTAGGCAGTCATATAAATAACAAATAAAAATGCCCACTTCAATAAATAATTTTTGATGTTATTTCTGCTTTTATGTAGGACACATAAACAAATGTCAATTTATGTATTGCATTTCTGGTGTTGCCATAGCCTCCATTAGAATCTTGACAGCATCGCTTTTATGGCCTGGTGTTGTTATGCACTTTTTCTTTTAAATCAGCAAAGTTTCTCGATGTATACTTTGCCATTGTTGCTGTGTGGTGACTGCAAAACTCAGAAAAACAATAACATGAAAAGATAATTACATGTTGGTTTACACTGTGATCTAGAAAAGTTTAAATAATCGGATTAATTTCTATTGACAAGTAAATGAAATAATTTTTCCTTTCTCTTACTTAGGAAGAACCTAGATTATGGCAGTGAAACATGGGCTCATTTTGAGCCTGGTATTATGGGGCATAATTTATTTCCTTTGAAAATTTATGGCATTCTTTTAAGTGGCATGAATTTGACATAATTTGAATAACACTATATTGCTAAAACAATAGCACTATGTTAGCAATTGAGCTCAAGTGCTGTTTAACAAATAGATTTTAAGAGTGTATGTGTGTGTGTGTGTGTGAGAGAGAGAGAGAGAGAGAGAGAGAGAGAGAGAGAGGAGGGAGGGAGGGGGGAGGGGGGGAGACAGAGAGAAGAAATGCAAATGCATATTGATGTGGAAAATATGCTTCCCTGGGTGCATCTGCTGTTTTTCCACCAGCATAAATGTGGATGAAAGTCAGTGGCACAAGAGTAACAAGGGCAGAGTCTGTTGTGCTAACCTCATCATCTGCAATGGCCATTGACAATTAACATTTGATCCCACATAGCTGGCATGTTACAAACCAAGAGGTGTAATTTTCTTTGGTCTAGGTCATGATTAGCATTGTTTCTTTGGATATTTCAACTATATACTGTATTACTTCCTTAAGATGAAAAGTCCTTTTTATGGTGCGTACAGGTGGGAACAAGAACATAGTTCCAAGAGAATCCCAATCACTTTCTTCTCTTAGGTGGAGCTGCTAGCCTTAAACACCTAGCCACAAAGTAGGTAAGGTAAGTCTGGAGATGTACAATGTTGGTCTCCAATTTGTATCCTTCCTTCTTTTTCAAAGTTCTTAGAACCAGCTTATCCTTTATATGCAGTGGCCTTCATTCCATACTGTGTTTAACTGGGAGGGTTACCAAAAAGGAGAGGTCAATTCACTCAGTCAATTTAACCCCAAAGAGATTAAATCATGTACAAAGATCATTTCATGGGACAGGTTGTAGCACTATGTAAATCTAGTCAGTTAGATTTATTGACTAGATCATCAGACTAGATAATTATTATTTTGATTATCTAGTCCTCCAAGAAAAAGCATGGAGAGAAAGAGTGGTGATAAAAGCAAGCCTCTCAGTCATACAACTTACTGCCAAAGCCTGGAAAGAGAGATGATCCATTCCAAATATCAGCAGACCGCATCCACTAAATCATGCTACTGTGGCTTGTCTTATCAATGGAGACGGAGCCAATGACAGTGTGAAGTCTTGCCAGAGTTAGTTTATTTTTAGCTTGCATGTGTGAATGTTCTGAATGTTATAATGCTTCTGGACACAGATCTATCTCGTAGGAACTTCCAATCCTTATTCTGAAGTGGTCTCCACATGTAGGATAGAATTGATTAGTTGGCGGCCCTGGTTCCAGTATCTTTGGATTCAACACAAAGAGGTTGAATCACTTGCCATTGCAAGATAATCCCAGTTCTGGAATCACTGGGGTTACCAATAGGCTCCTCGGTCCAGTTCAGAAAGATGCAAATTAAACCAAAGGGCTAGAAATAAGCAATGAAGTGTTGCAAATGTATATAGTGCTCTCGCTGAAATCGTTAGATATGCACTTATCCATGCTTCAAATTATCACGAGGTAAGAATAGAATACAATGTTTGCCACTGCGGCATGAATCAGAAAATCAGATAGTTGCCAGTTCAATGGGAACTTTAAGCAAGCCACTTTTCTCCCATCTCCACCTCCTCAAATCTCCTATTATGGAGATAATATTTAGAGTTTTGATTTATGGCACAGTTGTTAAGATTACAGCCACTAGTTAATGTATTTAAACTATTCTGAATATGCCTTGGTGGTAGGTAAGTGCAAACTATTACAAGTAATAATAGTAATTCATGCTAAGTTTCCCCTTCATGCATATATACGTAGGTAACCTTAAAATAGAAACCATCGAGTGCAGATCTGAATAGACAGTGTGTATTCATCCTTTCAATGATTAGACTCCTCTAGGTGTTCTATTATAGTACATAAAATTAGGCCATAGCTTATGTAAAGACAGACATTGACAATCTGAGCAGTTCTTTCGTGAATAGTGTTTGCCATCAAGTATGTTTTGGGGAAAGGTAGAGATAAAGCGTCTATCCAGCTGAACTTCTGGTGATGTTGTGGACTTAGTTTTCTTGTTTCCCACTGCCTTCATTTGTTTTTTTAGCTTCCCAATCTAGTCTTTCCTAATGGTCTCCCATGCAAGCCCCAACTGGTCTGGTTCTGCTTAATTTCCAAGATCAGGCAAGATTGGCTAGCCACAGCCACCGATCTGGGCTCTATAGTTCTATTGAAATGCTCTACACCCTAGCTCAAGATCTGGGGGGAGAAACCATAATTTCATGCTCTTTTAAAGGCCAACAAAATGGAGATTGTTTCCTGGATCCTGCTAGATGAAATTGCTCACTTGACAGGATCAGAAGCAAGCCAGATCTGCCAGTTCATACAGTGAGTGCTGTACCTATGGGAGACATCCCTTAGTTAACTAGGCTTTTGTAAGCTTTAAAGGTGACAGCCAGCACTTGGAATTGTACTTGGAAGCAAACTGGTAATAAGTGCAGTACTTGGGGCACTAGTAGTATATGAACACTTTGTGACCCACCTACCACCACCCATGCCACTGTGATCTGTAGCAACTGTGGTTTTCAAGGAAGTTCCAACTACAGTGCATTGCAAAAGTCTATTTGTGATGTGACCAAGAAACAAGTAACAATAAGAAGGAACTCCCAATTCAAGAAAGGATGCAGCTGGCACATAAGATGAACCTGTGAAAAGGCCCTGTTGGTCATAGTTGCCTCCTACTCTTCAAACAGGAGCTGCAAATCCAAGAGGACCCCCCGATTGTGCACTAGACCTATACAAACCTGTTCAGGGCTAGAGATAGAAGGTCCCTAGCACCAGCTAGCTCAATCACTCACATGGACTTAGTCTTGCTAGGGTTGAATTGAAGTTGTTACTCCCATCCAAAATCTTACAGTCTCCAGGTCCTGGAACATGACTTCAACAGCATCTCTTGGCCAGCTCAGGGATGAGATTTATACTTGAGTATCATGTGATGATACCCAGAGGCGGGATCCGACAGGGTTAACTACCAGTTCGGTCATTTACGAGGTTCGGTGATTTAAGATGTGCTTCCTTGCACGCTGGCGCGTAAATCGTCATCAGCATGCTGTGTGCAGAGAAGCAGCCTTTCAAAAAGGCCTTTTTTCCTGCTTTTTTAACTGCAGCTGTGCCTCGCATGGCAGCTGAAGTTGAAAAAAATCAGGAAATAAAGGTCAGGTAAGAGCCCGGGTGGGCAGGTGGGCAAAAACATCAGCAGACATAGAACTGGTTCTATGTCTGCTGCTCTTCAGAGCTACCGGTTCTACAGAGGTGGACAGAACCGGTAAAAACCCACCCCTGATGATACCTGAAACTGAACTGATAGACAACCTGGCCCAGTGACCTCATGTAAATGTTAAATAGAAAGGGACAGAGCATCAACTGAAGCATCCTACATTGTGCTTGATAACTCTCTTCCTATAAACATCAAGTGGAACAGCCATGGAGAAAGTTGTTGACTGAATGCAATTCTCACCCCAACTAGGACATAGAAACATAGAAAAATGATGGTAGAAAAAGATCTAGTGGTCCATTGAATCTGCCCTTTAAGGATGTTTTTTTTCTTTTTAATGTATGTATTTATTGCTTTTTAATTATTATTATTATTTTATTTTTTTAAAAAAATGTTGGATGATGAACATCACTTGTTTAGCTGAGTTGTACAGTAATTATGGACATCATAGGTATGAAAACATTTTGTTCTTCTATGAAAAAAAATGTTTAATTTTGTAAAATCTTTTCAAAATCAAGTCGTTTTGGGTTGGATAACACAACAATCCAGTAAGAATACTAAACACTAGAAAGTGATTTTTTTAAAAAAAAACAGTAGTAGCATTGATCCACATGGGGAAAAAACTTCTTTTTGCTTTCATCGTTTTCTGTTTTTAAGAAAAGTAAACAACACTTGGTGTGAAGATGCATGCTGTGTAAATTCTTGCTTTGCAGAAACGGCTAGGATTTGAATGGTGGCACTGCTTAGAGATGAGGTTGGCATTTGCATTCTTTAAAACTCTTTTGCAAACACGGAGTCTATTTTCATGCACCATATATTGAAGGAAACACTTTTAACACAAGTCAGTGCAGTGAAATGAGGATTACATTACTCGTCTGTACTGCAACTCACTTCATTAGATGATGATGATGATGATGATGATGATGATGATGATGATGATGATGATGATGATAAAAATTATCTAAGAAGTCCTTCTTAGCATCATTATTACAAGTTAATAGATTTTAAATTACTTGTTAACTCACATAACACTTTTAATATACAAGCTTTGTGAACTAGTATTTTGCCTCCTCTTACGACTTTCATTTAAGGAATGAAAGGAATAGAAACAGAAAGACTCTCTCTTGATCACTCTTTTCCTCCAATTGATAAATAATGAAGCGTTTCAGTCATTTTCCATTTATTTATCTATTTAAAATATTTGTAGAGCCACCAATCTTAAACCAAACTCTGGGTGGCTTGCAACCAAGAATAAGCATGCAAACAGGTCATCCTTGCTTAATTTTTAATGGCAACTCTGCCACTAAGCACAGCAGTCAATAAGTAGGAAATCACATGACCTTGACTGCATTTTTTTCTGGGTGTAAAGAGACAAGACTCTTCAACTTCACACTTTCAGCTTTTGTTTGCTTCTAGCTACTCCCTCTCTCCCTTTAGAATAATTAAGTGTCTACTTACTGTGTCTACCCTTGAACACACTGAAAACAATACGATCCTGTAGGTAGCTTGGGAGCTGCAGGTGGCCTATGCAAACATCTCTTCCCCAATGTCTCTGCTTTGAGGGGAGGGGGCAAGCAATTTCTTTAGGCAATCTCTCCTTTGACTGACCCTCCCCCTCTCACAGAGTGGAGAGATTGGAGAGGAATTTGAAGGGAGCAAGCTGTTCTTGCTCTTCTACACATCAAAAGCATGGCAAAATTTATTAGGACATTCATGATTGGGCTATGAACAGGAGTAAAAATAAGTGATAGTTTTTCTTACTCCAAAGAACAATAGCTTTGTTTCCCATGAACATAGCTGTGAAATATATGAAGTATAATTCTATGATTTGTTGCCAAATTACTCATGTCAGTCCCACAAACTTCTGTATATCTGAATGATTCCTGATGATTTAGTTGGAATTTTCTAGGAAATCATTTCTGCATGGATTCTAGCTTAATTTGGTAGGAGCTGCAGGTTTCTCTAGGAGCTGTGATCCTTTGAGAAGAGTACCAGATGTGCTTTGTAAAAACTCTGTATAACCATGATGTCTAGTATTTGTCTGAATTTTTGAGCTCAAATTTAGTAACTATTCAATAAATTTAGCCTATAACTTACTATATCTAAAATGCAAACGAGCCAAATTTGAATGTGGATTTTGTAATGAAAGCTACTCAAATTCCTGTTGGGGAATAAGGTTTAGTTGCTCCTTCCAAAATATTAGTATTTATTATTAATGTCAAAAAATATTAATTGAATGGATGACATTGAAAGCTATCCTAGAGAACAGCATCAGTGAGAAAAAGAGTGGAAATGAGTCAAATGAAGTAAAATTCCATTTGGTTTGCATTTCCTTGCTGGAACAGTGATCAATAGACTTTTAGAATAATGTCAGGAAAGGAAACAACTTTTCAAATACATGTAGGGCTGAGTCTAGACTGCATTTGTTCCCTGTCATATGCCTAGCTCAACTTTTTTCTCTTGATTGTAATGACTCCTGAAAGTCAAAACATGCAGGTAGCATTTTTAATTGCTTTCTTGCACCTTTCTGTGTTGTGTTGATGCATGAAAACCTAGTAGCATCTCTGTTCCCAAGGCCAGTCTGTGTAATTTGAGTTTCTATTGATTATTGCCCCGCAGAGTTAACTAGAGACATCATTCCACTTGTTATTCCTTCCTGCTCTATTCATCTCATTGTATTTTTGGAAAAGCTGTTTGTTTTCAGCTTTAGCTGCTGTTTCCATGAAGCAGCCAGAAAGCAAAAGCACTTAGGCTTATTGCTTGATTAAATCTCCTTTGCATAAAAATTATTTAGGGAAAAAGGAACCATCACAAACAGTACTTAAACCATTGCTGTAGTTTATAACTACCACTTATGTTGGAGCATGAATAGTTGGTCTATGATCTAGACAGATTTTCTCTTTTTAAAGTCAGCTTCCTGGAAGAAATAAAACTACATTTGTGGCTGGAGTCACAGTTGAAGTTTTGCCCAGAAAATGAAGAATATTCTCAACACATACTGATTATTCATTTTATGAAAGCAAAAAGCTTTCTATTTTGTAAATAAGACATAACAACATTTATTTTAAAAAATGATTGTTTTATATTCTGAATGAATCATAGATCAAAACAGTTGATTGAAAAAGAAGCACAGTGTTCATAATTTCCTGCCATTTTATCACTAGATTTCAAAGGTATGTCATATATTCACCCCCTCGCCTTTTTTCCCTTTTTTTCTTTTCTTTTGAGGCAATGGTAGATTGTTATTCAGATGTTCCAGGTCAGGGGCAATAACCCAGGTCCTGTGCTGATAGAATGAAAGCCAAAGGAATCCAATACTCTGAAGTTTCTGGAAAACAAAGTCCAATATCATCCTGCAAACACAGATGTCACAGCTAAGAAGGTGCCACATCTGTTTCCAGCCCACATCTGTTTTTGTACATTATTCATAAGCCCAAACATTCCATTGTTAATCATAAAAAATCCCACTTATTTGTTTGTGACAGTCACATACAAATGAAGGTGAAGTTAAAAGCAATACATAGAGGAAATAAAAGGTAGGTGTAATTATCAAACAGTGAGCTCATTATTTGGAAAAGAAGGTAGATTGGTAGCAGAAGACTGGAAAAGGGCAAATACTGTGCCTTCTAAAAGGAGAATAAGAGGACATGAATAACTTCTCTCAGCAAAACTCTGGATCAGGTTATTTAACAGTACATAAGCATTTAGAAATAATGCCTTGCTTATCAGGAGTCATATCAAAATTAACCTTTTTTTGATAGAAGAACCAGTTTAGTTGACCATAGAAGAGTGGTGGATATAGAGATCAGAAATGCATCTAACATCCTGAAATCCTACTAGAACAAAATGTGGGCTAAATTATGCTATGGTTAAATGGATAGAGATCTGCAGGATCCAATCTGAGTTGGTCACCAGTACCAGAGGTTACACTTCCAAGCTTTTGGGACTCATGCTGGAGCCTATCCTCAGGGAACTTCACTTTCTCCAGACTGAGAGAGAGATGGAGAGCTGGTTCAAAAAGTGTATTTAACAAGAATATATCAATAATGGCCATGTCAAATGGCATACTGCAGGGCGTGTATGATACCATATTCACTCTCTTATAAATGACTTAAATAAGGGGTTCAAAATATAATTATCCAATCTGCACAAAACACACAGTTACAGTTAATTGTAGTTAACTATTTAGGATAGCTTCTAGATGCAAAAAAATCTTGACAAATGCAAATTACTGTCTAATGCTCTTTGGACAGGAAAAATCAAAGACATGAGACAGCATGGGTATGTGTGCTCATGATGAAGCAGGACATGCAAATAGGATCCGGGTGTCTTGGTGGATCATAAATAAGACATAAACCAACAGTAAGGTATTCCTAATTTCTCCCTTTTCCATTCCCAACCCAAATGGAGTCCCTAAATGAAGATGAAGAAAAGTCATTTTTCTTTCTATTTTCGATTGGACAGACCAGATTTAAAATGTCACATCCAGTTCAGGGCACCAGATTGTACGAAAGACAGGAAAGCTGGAGTGTGTCCAGAGGAAAACAACCAACATGATAAGCACATACTCACGGGAATGATTGGAAGTATTGACTATGTTTATGGAGAATGGAAGTCTGTTTTGACACAAGAGAAATATCTTCAAGTATCTGAGAGGATGTTATGTGGAAGATGGAATAAATTTGCTCCATGTTGATTCAGAAGACAAGGGGCAATATGTTTTCATTTAAAAAAAGCAGCTTTCAACCAAACAATGGGAAGAATTTCCTAATGGTACAGGTTGTTCAACAATAGAACAGATTGCTTTGGGAAGTAATGTATTTTTCCCAGTTTTGATTTGTTAAATTTGTGTTCAGTCAAATAACTGAACGAGGTCCACAAATGCTTCTGTTCTTAAAACTGAGTATTTCTGTATTTGGATCTAACAGCAATTAAATTGGTTTCCAGACAGGGTCCAAACTGCACAGGCAATTCAGCCAGTTATATTACCATATTGTTTCTTTACATATTTGAAGAATGTTTAGGTCCTACTGGAATGAGAGTTGAGCCAAAACTGATCAGAATATATTTTTATGATAATATTTCTGGGACTTGTTCTTATTTTCCCAGTATACGTATATTACTGTATTGATTTCAGGGGATCCAAGAACTGATTTTTAAAAAATATAGACACCTAAAGCTTTGTTTGCCTCAACTTTAAATACCATATTTAAGCATGTTTTTAATCCGATAAAATTCCTCTTGATCTTTCATTTGCAAGAAATAAGTAATGTATAAAGTCTCCTTAGTAGAGAAATAAACAGCATATTTGACCTATTAATGTTGCAATCAGTGGTGGTATTCTATCGGTTCAGCCCGGTTCGTCCGAACCAATAGCTCCAAGGATCATTTGTGAGTGAACTGGTTTGCTCCAAGTATCAGCTGCTGGGCCCTCCCACTTGCTGTATACTGACCTTTATTTCCTGGTTTTGAAGCTCAGTTGCTTTGTGCAGCACAGCAGATTGCTGCACGTCAGCTGTTGGAGACACAGGTAGAGTGCAGGATTGCAGGAGACGATCAATAGCAAACCCTCTGTGTGAGCACAGAGTGTGGCCACCAAGCCACATCCACAGAACTGGAAACCCACCACTGGTTGCAATGCATGAATTTTATGTATCTGATATTAACACAGTTGAGAAAGTCCAGAAATATTTCACAAGAAGAGTTCTCCATTCCTCTACTCATTGCAGAATACCTTATGCCACCAGACTTGAAATTCTAGACCAGTGGTTCCCAAAGTACCGCCCTGGGGGGCAGTGGGATGCCTTAGGGGACGCTAAGAGGCAAGAGGGCTGGCAGGGGGGTGCTAAGAGGTGGCAGGGAGGGCGTTCGAGGTGCCGGCCCTGCAGGTTCACTCATTGACACTCACCGCTCCAGAGCCGGTGCCTCCAATGCTGAAGCGGTGGCACGTTCAGTGCACCGTCCCCCTGCC
Organism: Notechis scutatus; assembly: GCF_049901735.1. NCBI lineage: Eukaryota > Metazoa > Chordata > Lepidosauria > Squamata > Elapidae > Notechis > Notechis scutatus. The sequence goes on along the minus strand of NC_142009.1, from coordinate 85,312,779 downwards.
ACCTCTTAGTGTCCCCAAGTGGGCTGGCAGAGGGGCGCTAAGAGGTGTCAAGGGGACGTTCAAGGTGCCAGCCGGCCCTGCAGGTTCACCCATTGAGGTGCTGGCTCTGGAGTGGTGCTACAGTCAATGGGTGAACCTGCAGGGCCAGCGCCTTGAACACCCCCCTGCCACCTCTTAGCATCCCCAAGGGGACCAGCAGAAGGGTGCTAAGAGGTGGCAGGGGGGCGGTGCATCGAACGCGGCCATGACAGCATGTAACATGCCACCGCTTCCGCATTGGAGGCGCCGGCTCCAAAGCAGTGCTAGTCAATGGGTGACTCCCCCCTTCTGCCTCTTGGCCCCCCTCTGCCAGCACCCTTGGGGACACTAAGAGGCGGCAGGGGGGCGTTCGAGGCACCGGCCCTGCAGGTTCACCCATTGACTGTAGTAATGCTCCAGAACCAGTGCCTCGAATGCGGCAGCACGTTGGGAAAAGCTGCTGCCACCGCTTTCCCAAAGTGCCACCGCTGTCTCATTCTGTCTGTCTGTCCGTCCGTCTGTCCGTCCATCCATCCATCCATCCATCCAAAAGTTCTGTCTGTTTGCCTGCTTGCCTGCCTTTCTGCCTACCTACCTGCCTGCCTGTCTGTCTGTCTCTGTCTCTGTCTCTCTCTCTCTCTCTCCATCCATCCATCCATCCATCCATCCATCCATCCATCCATCCATCCATCCATCCATCCATCCATCCATCCATGTTCGAAGCACCGGCCCCGCAGGCACATCGGGAAAGTAGAGCAAAGCCAGTCTGAGAGGGAGGGAGGGAAGGAGGGAGGGAGGGAGAGAGAGAGAGAGAAAGAGAGAGACCTGATGCATCAGATTGAATGAGGCCTAGTTTAGACTGAGGCCCTTTTCCACATTCAAACATCCTTGCCAGCACATTGAAACCTCTTTGGCTTCTATTAAAGGTTTTGTGGACGAAACATGGTCAAGACTATCAGGAAGCTCTCACATTTTGTTGAGGCTTTAAACAGGATCCATTGGACCAGATCTCCACCCTAAAACTTACTTTTCCCCAATGTATTACAGTGCCAATTCTGAAGAAGGCAAAACCAAAATGTACTGGTAAATTACAAGGAGAACACACACACACACACACACACACACACACACACACCCTTCTAACCCTGCTGGAGCAGGTGATTGGACTAGAATAGATATCTCATTATCTTTCTCCTCCCTCCCTCCCTCCTTTATTTCTTTTTCTTTCTGTCCCTTCCTTCCATCCCCCGCTCTTTCTTTGTCCCTTTTTCTTTCTTTCCCTTTTCTCTTTATTTTCTCTCTCTCTTTCTCTCTTTATTTTCTCTCTCTCTTTCCCTCTCTCAGGCTCATCCCTTTGGATCAGGGGTCACCAAACTTTTGGACCTCAGGGACCACCAAACTCATAATTTTAAATCCCGGAGACCACTAATATGAATTTTGACTGACAGTGGCTTTCTGGCATTGGTGGGAGAGAGAGAGAGAGAGATATCTGATCCAACCTCTCTCTCTCCCTCCCTCTCACACACACAGGCAGGGGTGGGATTTAGACCCCTGATCTAAAGCTGTCAAAACTCCAAAAACTGGTCAAGTAGCTCTGGGGAGGCCAGTCATAAATTAGAACACTTGCTAAACAACCGGTCATTAAGTGAGGACCACTTGTATTTGGTTTGCCAGTCACCTGGCCACGCCCACCCAGTCACATGACCATCAAGCTATGCCCACCCAGTCATGTGACCAGCAAACCACACCCTCAAATTAGGACACACCCACAGAAATTTGAATCCCACCCCAGGGTGGGGGGCACCGAGGATGAGTTTGTAGCACCAAGGGGGCAGTGGACCAAAAAAGTTTGGGAACCACTGTTCTAGACCTAGAAAACCTAGAACTATGCCCCCTTCGGTCCGATCTAAGTATAGTATATAAAAACATACATTGCAATGTCCTACCTGTCAATGAATACTTCAGCTTTAACCATAACAACACTAGAGCAAACCATAGATACAAACTACACCAAACTTGATTGCAGGGAATACGACTTCAGCAACAGAGTGGTCAGTGTCTGGAATACTCTACCTGACTCTGTGGTTTCTTCCCCAAACCCCAAAAACTTTAACCCGACTGTCTACTATTGACCTCACCCCTTTCCTAAGAGGTCTGTAGGGGGCGTGCATAAGCGCACCAACGTGCCTACCGTCCCTGTCCTATTGTTTCTTTTATATATTTTTATTTTTCTTATATGTATCCATGTATTCATAACTATGTTTTTACTTATACCTGTCATCTTATAAGCAATTGACAAATAAAATAAAATAAATAAATAAAATATTTGCTAAAGATTTCTTACTGTACATACCAAAAGCCCACTTAGCCTAGCTACTTGAACAGAAAGATTTTGTGGTCAGTAATTCTGTCAGTGTTTAAAAGCAAAACAGGCTGGATCCAGATGAAAGAACCATTTGCTTAGCCAAAATTTCTGTAGACCAAAATCTGCTGCTGTTGACTTTTCTAAACAATCCTTCACATACATCTTTAAATATTAATTAATAATATTATTATTAATTTGATTTTTTTAATGTTTCCTTATGGCTATATTACTAGCTACATTCTTATTTTCATTTCAGAATTATCCGTAACTATTTAATTGATGCTTGGTATAATATTATTGCAGCTTCATAAAATGAATTGTTTATAATCCATATGTAATCAACATCTCACATTAATATAGTTAGCATAAATTATTGCTTATTTATGTAATCATATGAGATGACCTCTCATTAAAGGCTATCATTAAAATCCCTTTCACTTCAATAAATCAAAGTTTTCTGTTAAATAAATAACAGATAAAAGCTTTCTGTCCCTCCCACCCCCACGTTAGAGGTCCTAATAATTTTTAATTAACAAGTATTTTCCTGTCTGACAACAGCTTATATTTAATTTAAATTAATTAATACACTAACACAATAACAGGGCAATATGCTGATTTATTTTCTTATATATTTAATGTAAATGTCATGTTTCTGAAGGTTAGTCTGAAAGACACATATAAAAAAGTCTATATTTATTTCATGTAGTATTTACACTTTCACTTTTCATCTTTCTCTTGAATGATTATCTTCCCCATGCCAGCAGCTTTACAATTGAGCTTTGATTAACATAAATAATAAACAGATAGTGCCATGATTGTAATTAATATGAGAGAGAGAGAGATAGGGAGGGAGGGAGGCAGGGAGGGAAAGAGAGAGAGAGAGAGAGAGAGGGAGGGAGGGAGGGAGAGAGAGAGAGGGAGAGGGAGAACAAATGGCCTTTAAAAATTGGAAAAAGAAAGAAAAAACAACCAAATGAAGTTGTTAAATGAACCCAGGGCATGTTTGTAATTGGTTTCATGTCCCCAAATCTGAAGAAATATTTGTCCTCTCTCTGCTCACTGCTCTTGCCAACCTTGTGATGTTCAGTCCTCCTAGGAACAACCGGCTGACAATGAGAGAGAATGAAACTGGTATCTCTCACCAACCCCGTTCCCTTATCTTTTGTCAGTGTTATTGCTACAGGTCTGCAGTTTAACAGCTGTGATGAAATGATGCTGAGGTGCCATGGAAACATGACTTTGATAGGGAGGGCAGGAGAAATGAGGAGTTAGAAAGGCAGGATGAAGTGACACTTGTTAGGCATGAAAAGTACCTGCCTTGCAACTCCAGTGTGAATGCTGCAGAAGTCTTCTCCCATATTTCTTCCTGTACCTTAACTGAGCTGTAGGATAATCCCAGAAGCATACTAGAATTGTGGAAGTGCAGCAGAGGTGCAAATCCCAAATAGTCATTGGTGCAAATGAAGGAGTCTCAAGAAACAACCAGTGTCTGCACTCCCTCTTCCTTACCCCATTTTAAACCTTACATCACTTTAGCTACTCAATGCATTCTGATGAAGTGAGCTGCACTAGTTTTATCAGAATCAGCATCCAAAGAATGGTGCCAAAAAGGAATCTGTTCTAGATCTAAAAGCAGGTAACTACAGCTCCTTTAGGACCTATGAATTTCAACTCTCAGAATTCCCGAGCCAGCATTATCTCATCTCATCCTGCCTTTCCTGCTCTTCAGCTCTCCTGCCATCCTTGCTGAACACATGTTTCCATGGCTGGCTCAGAAATTCTGAGAGTTGAAGTCCACAGTTGCCCACCCCTCTCCAACAGCTTGTCTGTCACTTCCTAATTTCAGATAATAGGGAGAGGTAGAGAGGAAGCCCCTTTATAACAACCAAGTTGCCAAGATGTTTGAAAGGCAATTACCAGGACAGGTATAATTAATTGAGATGGTAGCTGAACAGTACCTCAGTAATAATGTATTCACCCACAGTAAGTGCAGGTTTAAATGTACAATGGGGAATATTTTTGAATTGATAGCAAACATAGCTTATCTTTTTGATTTTTTACTGGAAGCACAATAACATAGCAACCACGTTGATTTGATTTCATCTCAGCTCTCCTTCCTGATCTGGCTGCCATGCATATATCCCAGCACAGTCATGATAGAACTAGAACGCACAGAAACATCCTTACTCATGGGGAGTTTCTCATTGTCCTCTCAGTGGAGGAGCAGGAAGACTTTAATTCACAGTTCACAAGGTGAAAGAAAACCTTATCATTCCCCAAAAGTAACCTGGACTTGCCTTACTTGGAAAGAGAGGAAGCTCAATTGTGCTAGCTTGTTGAGGTAGAACAGGACCGAGTGCTGATATCAAGATGGCACCATGAATTTGTGTGTGTGGTGAAACGGGTGCACAAATTTAAGAAATGTTGCAAGTCCAACTACTTGGACAATCCAAAAGCCATGATTTGGAGTCTTCCTCTCCCTCAGGTTGTCAGATTTTTGCCTAGTATTCAAGAAGGGGAGTAGCAGATGAGCTCTCAAAGCCCTGAGGACAGTTGTGGTGGTGAGGCATGGGAATGCATTAGGACTTTCTTCGCGGTCTCCCAGCTCTTCTTTTTCAACATTGGGCAAAAAAGGAATTAAACCTCCTCATCCAAATGTACTTAAAGTAGAGATCAACAGACCAACATTTAGTATGTAATCTGTATAAAAAAACTTGTGGTTGGAAATAAAACGTATTTAAAGTAAAGAATAGAAAGCCTCTATTTAGTTCATATAATGGTTCATACAAAATTTAATATATCACTTATTTGATCTCTTCATGGAAACGTCTGCTACATACATAATTTGAAACACTGCAATATTTTGCCGAGAGTCATTGTTTATGGCATATAAAACATTAGGCCAATAAATATAAATGGGACTTAATGGAAGATATTTCAAAAGGCAATTATAGTGGGCAACTGGAATTCATCAAGAGGCTTGATTGTGTTTCTTAGAGCTTTGTCATGATTGTGTGTGGTCTTAGTTCACTTAAGTGTAAATATCTTTCCATTTGGAGATATTAATAAATCCTTAATTCACTAGCCAGAAAAGTGTTCTGTTTAGTTTTTATTGTTTGTTTGTTTACTCTTCTCTTTATTGCTCACCTTATTAAATATCATGTATCTTTGGGCTGACCTTGGCTATGAATGCGCCAACAGAGTGAAAAAAAATGCACTATTCATTTTTTTTGCTAAGCAAATATTTCTGCACAGATGCTCTATCCCAACTCCTGAGTTGTAAAGAATATAAAGAAAAGATTTACAGATTAACAGAGTTGGAAGGGATCTTGTAGGTCATCTAGTCCAACTCCTGCCCAAGCAGGAGACCCTACACCATTTCTGACAAATGGCAGCCCAATCTCTTCTTGAAAGTCTCAAGTGATGGCGCTCCCACAACTTCCGAGGGCAAGCTGTTCCATTGGTTGATTGTTCTCACTGTCAGAAAGTTTCTCCTTATTTCCAAGTTAAATCTCTCATTCAGTTTCCATCCATTATTCCTTGTCTGGCCTTCAGGTGCTTTAGAAAATAGCTTGACCCCTTCCTCTCTGTGGTAGCCCCTCAAATATTGGAACACTGCTATCATGTCTCCCTGGATCCTTCTCTTTAAAAAGCATTAAGATGTATATACACAGTTGGGAGGGGCTGAATTAGACTCTTCCCCTGCCACTTTCCCAGCAAACCAAATAATTCATAAATTTATCTGAAGCAACACTGTACATTTGTATGTCAGGTTTGGAGTATGGAATTTGTGTAATAGTTGTGTCATTTTATTATCCATTGCTGCACTTAAATTGTATAGTTCTTTAGAACAGAACTCAAACTAGGGAGATTTAGTGGCATTGCTACATGATATTCCTCCCCCCGAACAGATGTTTGGTACCAAAAAAAGCATGGTACCAAACATCTGTTCAATTGTTCTAAGAAAAAATTCCCAATCTTGGGAGAAAATCTACAATGATATTACAGTTTTCAGAAGCAGAGGAGAACGGGGCAGTTTCTAGTTCCAGGACTATATATGAGATCAAGATTCATAATACTCAAGAAAAGTTAGTTTGGTATCTGAAATAAAATGCAATAAGTGCAGTAGCCACTTCCCTTTCCCTAATGGTTCACTCTCCTTGGTGTACTGTAGTAATTATATATTGGAGTAGGATTGGACAGACCCATCCTCAGCCATGGAAATTCAGTAGATCATTGTGTGTCAGAGCTATTGTCTTCAGTCTAAGCTATTTGTCAGGGTGGTCATTATGGAAAATTCAGGCATTGCTGTATTGTATACACTGATTTCAGCTGCTAGAGCAGGAGTGTCAAACTCAAGGCTGTGGGCCAGATCTGGCCTGTAGGGTGCTTAGATCTGGCCTGTAGGCTACCCTGGAAACAACGAAGGACTGGCTGTGGTGCCTCTGCCAGCGAAAACGGAGGTCAGGATGGACACGCGCAGTCTCCTGAACTCCATTTTTGCTGGCAGAGGGTTGCAGGAGGCCGTCCCAGCTGAAAATGGAGCTCGGGAGCCCGTTTTCACTGGCAGAGCACTTGGGCCCCACAGGTGTCCCCCGTCATGAGTGACAGCCATGCGCATCCTAGCCATGCCCACCTGCCCCCTGAGGTCAAACACAATCCTGATGCAGCCCTCAATGAAATCGAGTTTGACACCCCTGTGCTAGAGGAAAGGCAGAATATTAGTGAATATTCAGATGAAGATAAGATTGAGATTAAAACAAAGGCATGCGCACGCACAAGACACAATATGAAGAAGAAGAAGAAGAAGAAGAAGAAGAAGAAGAAGAAGAAGAAGAAGAAGAAGAAGAAGAAGAAGAAGAAGAGGAGGAGGAGGAGGAGGAGGAGGAGGAGGAGGAGGAGGAGGAGGAGGAGGAGGAGGAGGAGGAGGAGGAGGAGGAGGAGGAGGAGGAGGAGGAGGAGGAGGAATCAATCCACTGCAGGATAAAGTCATCTTCATTTGAAGATTATGGATTGTAATTACCGGTTCTCTGGGCATGGCTTGGTGGACGTGGCAGGGGAAGGATACTGTAAAATCTCCAGTCAGAAGTGGTATTTGCCAGTTCTCCGAACTACTCAAAATTTCCACTACTGGTTCTCTAGGACTGGTCAGAACCTGCTGAATACCACCTCTGATTGTAATATATCGTGCTAGTCTCAGTCTTAGGTTTAGAAAAGTGATTGTTCAAAATTCCCAGTTCCTATGTCAAAGGATAGACCAGAACCTGTGTCTCCTCATTAGTTTAGCACTCTAATAACCACACCACACTTACTTTCATTCTGTAGCTTTATCTGGGATAAAGTTTGTACATACTACTCTCTCTGCCTCCTTATTGAATTACAGTATAATTATAATTGTTCTCATAAGTTTAACCACCTGAATTACCTTGACTCCAGTTTTGTGGCATTAGTATTGTTTCCTTAATGATAAAATAATTATATTGTTTCTAGTTTGTACACAGTCAGAATATAACAGCTACCTGGAAGGTGCAGATTATTATCTAATTTAGGATAATATAAACTACATATTGGTTGTAAGATACACATAAGTACTGACATCTATTCTTTTTAAATTATACATTTCTTCGGTAAGATGTCAATTTGTGTGCTTATTTGGTATGCATAAAATTGCTTTACTTAAAAGATTATAATGAATTTTAGTTAAATCGGTTATAAACAATCAGAAGCTATGCAAATTATAATTTCAGTAGTAGAAGCCATACAAATTATTATGGCACAAAGTAAGAAATCAGTGGGGAAACAATACAGCTTGATAAAAGGGATTCAACTAAAAGTATCAATTTGAAGGCAGAATGAGGGAAATCACCATGCTTTATTAATTCATTTCTTCAGAATAGAAATTTTTATGTTCATTATTTGTCTCAATTTTTGCTTTGTTTAGGGTTTAGTTCAGTTGGGCAAAATAACAGCATTGCTAATGCTTAGCTTGATTATTATTGTTCATTATTTCAATAATTCGTAATGTTTGTGCAAGAAGGAAACTAATACTTTTCTTTGATAAGATAAAGTTTACTTCAACAAACAATTGTTAGTTGTTACTAAAGCAATTCTATGATACAATTTTTCCCTTTCAAATAATGTATTTCTAATAAATGTAATCCAGTGTATTTAAGATTACAAAAGTACATCAGTATGTGAAAAAGAAATGCATGTGTACCACTTTCACTTATCATTCTTGTCTGACATGTTGAAAAGATGACAATATGAATGAACGTTGAATTAATAGGAAGCTTAGACATTGAATGATCAGTGTGTAAGCTTCCTATTCCTGCTGAAAAATGATTTTGCTGAATAAAAGGAATCTGATCGAGATGTGCTTACCAGCAAGAGACAGTAGTGAGAATAAGGCATCCAAAGGTCTGGGATAGTTTCAGTGTAGGCAGTTTGTGTGAATGCATCCCACTCTTGCAAGCTACTACCATTTGGGTTTTAGCTATTCTGCCTGTTTCTCCCACCACTAGTTCCAGTCCCACCTTAGGCACAAAGGCAGCTGGGTGACCTTGAAGCAGTCACTCTCAGTCCTAGAAAAGAAGTGGCAAACCATTTCTGAAAGAACTCCAGTGAGTACAGTACTCCAGGCAGTTGCCAAAAGTCAAAAACTGACTCGAAGGCACAATAATTCTATATAATTATACTGGTACTTTGCATGCATGCTCTACATTTTAAAAAGCCCGTTTTCGATTCAATTACTTCTCTTCTGCTGCATCCCTGGTGAGTAAAACAGCTGATGCTCAGCAAATTGCTCTGCCGTGTGAATCAGCTGTGCTAAAAAAAAAAAAAAACAGGAAATAAAGCACAGGAAAGAGCAGGGGTGGGTGGATGGGTGGGGCCAAATGCTCACCGGAAATACCAGTTTGCCCGAACCGGTCCAAACCAGTAGAATCCCATCCCCACTGTTATGTCTTGTTGATGTTGCATTTCCAAAATAGAGTTTATTCTGTTGGTTTACTGCGCTGACAAAGGATAAAATGCTATTATCAGTACAATAATTCACAATAATATAAACAGTAAATTCCTTCAAATTTATTTTGTACCATTTGAGAAGCTTTTATAGGCAATCACATTATTGTAGCGTTTTTGCCACTATGCCAAATTCCATTTCAAAAATTGAGATATCAATGTATCATTTGCAGCACCTAAGAAAAGCAATCCACATGTCTGCTTAATTATGTAACTTATTATTCAGCCACATGTATTTTTTTTTAAAATGTGGATTATCTCAAGGGTAATCATAGGGAAGATGAAAATGAATGATTAATTATGTTTTCTTACGCCAATACACCAGCTGTTAGTTTGATCATATGCCACATACGGAAAGCAATTGTGATCTATCAGATGGGAAAAGGGAGACAAGATATCGTAACTGTGAGCCAGAAATCCAAGATTGGAATCTCCAATGGCCAATTGGACCAGCAACATTTTGTGGGCTGAGGAAAAGATATATATCACTGTCATCTGGAAAAGAATTGTTGCCTTTTTATTAACTGTCTGAAATGGGGAAAAAAGATAGATGCTATAAAAATCTTAATGGATCCAAATCAATAACTTATTTTTATAAAAATAATGAACTCAGTGTTGACATGGTGACAGTGATAATGGAGGCATGGTGAAGAATTCCAAATTGATTTTTTTCCTCTCCAAATGGCAAACAGACAAGAAGACGGTGAATAATAATCAATATTAATTTAAAAAAAACCTTGCATATTTGGGAACATATCTATAGTAGTGGACATCTTACTGAAAGGCGGTGCACCTTTCTGCACCAGTTTGAAAGCAGCTCTAGACTTCTTGACAGCACAATTGGTAATGTCCATCATATTAGACATTCACAGTAAAACTTTGGGTTTTCTTCTGCAACATTTGAAATGGTGGGCTTGTGGATAGTCTGATTTCCCAATCGATAGGAACGCTTCTTTAATGCTGTGCTGCCAGGAGTCCTTGGAGACTATGGTGGTGTAAAAATATAGCAGTAAATAAATATATGAACTCTTGCCTTGCCCTGCCTCCAGAACTGAGAGCAACCATTACTTTCTCTTCTATGGTCTCAACTTCAAAATGCATCTTTTCAAGGCGTCAAACCAGTAGCCTGCATTTTGCAGTTTGTTTTTCTCCTCTGGGATATAGCCTTATTGATTTCATGCGCTCTTGCTTAGCCCAGGCAACTGTGCGCCTTCACAGAATTGCAAGTTTCTGAAAACTGTTTGGGGGAAAAATGCAGCTGCAATAAGCAAATATTATTAAAAACAGTGTAAAAAACATGTTGGGAAGTACCAACAAAGCTATCCCTTTACTTGCAAAAGCCCCCAGTTGCTTTTAAATAAATAAATAAAAAATGAAAGAATGACAGCTGTGTGGTTGGATAGGTCTTAAATATAATTTATAAATAGCCAGATAATTGGTTGAATGCAATATGTACTTAAAAATGGATGGGGAAGCACTACTAATTTATTTGCTTTTTTTTTTTTTTTGAAAGGACATTTTTATTCCTTTAAAATTGAGGGGATAGCACATTGATTACATAATGTTGTTCTGCATTCTTTTATAGTCTCATGGGGTAACTGGGAGGATTGTTGATTGGTTGATGGTGTTCATCGCCTCTTTCCAGTTTTTTTTAGGTCAGCAGGACTGAAAAGGATTGCAGATCTCTTTTATACTGTTTTGGAAGATTTGTGAGTGAAATTGACGGCAGTCTATAGGAGTAATTATTTTTTTAATAGTAAATTTCCTGTTAGGAAAAGATTGACCGTATCATAATAGGAAGAATTTACAGTAGACCAGAGGTGGTATTTAGCAGGTTCTGACCAGTTCTGGAGAACCGGTAGCGGAAATTTTGAGTAGTTCAGAGAACCGGCAAATACCACCTCTGACTGGCCCCACCCCCATCTATTCTCTGCCTCCCGAGTCCCAGCTGATCAGCTGGGTCTTCTTTTGTTGCCCCACACAGAAGAAAGGAGCTGGAAAGCAGGTTAGTGGGGTGGGGGAGGAAATGGAGATTTTACAATATCCTTCCTCTGCCACGCCCACCAAGCCATGTCCATCAAGCCATGCCACACCCACCAAGCCATGCCCACAGAACCCGTAGTAAAAAAATTTGAATCTCACCACTGCAGTATACCGTATTTCTCTGTTAATATCAAGAAGAGTCTTTGTTCCCCTTTCATAAAAAAACTTTTGTTGTAGATTTCTGCCTTTTATCCTGATATGATTCTATTGAAATGTTCAATCATGCTTAATTATCAAGGCATTAGATTCATAAGCTACCTTTCCCTCAGCAGCTCTTGGATTTAATAATGAAGTGGAACATCACAACATTGTCTCTATTGTTTCATTGACTTCACTGCTGAAATAGCAGATTTAAGCAATAAATGTGCTTATTCTGCATTCATTTAATAATTAAGGATTACAGTCCGGTGCCAAATTTTGAAAAGCCTCAGAGAGGTACATCCAGTAATTAATAAGTGGCAAGTATTGGATAAAAACCTTTCCATGAATTTGATATGAACATTTATTTACAATCACATAGTATGTTACTTCTGGTGGAAAACACAGTACCTATGAAAAAGGTCTGGAATATAATTTTTGTTTTGAATTTGTATCGGTGACTTCACATGGTTTATGTATTATAAGAGAATACCAGAAGTCATTGTGTGCAGTGATTTCTTAAAAAATGATTATGTATTAGTACTGTTTTCTAAGGATTTTTCACTGTGGACAAGGCCATCCAAGAGAAAGTCAATAAGATTGGAATGACTGTATGATTAAAGCTGCACCCCCTTTTTTACACAAATGTGTGTAAAACCTCAGTTATGTGGTCGCAACCATCATATTGATTTTTTTGCCTGTGAAAATGGGAAATATACTTTGCTGGATATGACCAACTATAGGTCAAAATCAAGAATGAAATATTAAGGAAATGTTAATTTCTGAGATTTTGTTGCTGCTTTATAAATGTTATCAATGAATGTTTCTTTTTCAGGCATAGTAGGGAGTGGTACAAGTTAATAGAATAACATAGAATAACAGAGTTGGAAGGGGCCTTGGAGGTTATCTAGTCCAACCCCCTGCTCAAGCAGGAGAGTCTGTTCCAAATATTAGCCTCTACCTAGGATTGAACTCCCACTGTTTGGTGCCAGTCAGCAGATGTTCCTGGTATAATCTGATAGCTGTATAATTTCTGTTTCTTAATAAGTAAGAAAAGCTTCAGTGCTTGATGTGGTGAGACTCAGGCTCTGTCAAGTTCCCATCATCTTTAACAGCTCAGCTGAGGTAAAAAAAATTACCGCTGCAAGTAAAATATTTTGTGATGCACTTTAATCTATGTAGCCAGTTGAGCAAGGTATTATGACTAAAATTGGTTTTTTGTTTTTGATTTGAATCAAATCTGTCCTATTTTAAAATGTTCAGGTGAATTCTAGTACATGTTTTGGGGATTCACCATTCATTGTCACAAGAATTACAGTAAGGGTAAATAGACCTGGATAAGCTATGGTCTTATAATCGGGAAAAAATAAATCTGCTAGGCTCTTCTAAAGAGTAACAATGTGGTAACCATTTATAGTACTGAAAACAAGCTACTGCAATCATACTTATACCAGTTTACATTGTAGGCATTTAAACATTGCATGTCCTAGGTTTATTTAGTGCTGAATCAACTTATTTACAAACGTAGTAGTGAATTTCAGGGAAAACTATTCAGCCAATTCTAAACCAGAAGGTGCTGAAGGTGCATACAAGAATGTTATCTTTCCCCCCCATTGATTTTATAGGTCATAATGACTACATGTGCCCTGCTACCAACCAGTGTACCATTGACAAGAACAGAAGGAAAAGCTGCCAGGCTTGTAGGCTCCGAAAATGCTATGAAGTTGGAATGATGAAAGGTGGTATGTATGACCCTATAAATCTTAATCCATTTTACAAATATTTTTCATCCCCAGAAATCCCCTATGTGACTAACTTTTCACTCATTAATCACCTTGCATCTTTTAATATTTACCTTCAGTTAAATTGGCATATGGTTACAGCTTAATTGACTTTTATCTTTAATGCTGAATTCCTATTTTTGAAGTTGTTATGTAATCTCACTTTTAAAGGAAAGGAAGAAAACTTCTCAATTTATGATCACAATTGAGCCCAAAATTTAAGTTGTGAAGTAAAAAATTTGTGAAGTGAGTTTTGCCCCATTTTACGATTTTACTTGCCACATTTGTTAAGTGAATCACTGCAGTTGTTAAATCAGTAACATAGTTGTTAAGTGAATTGGATTTCCCCATTGACTTTGCTTGTAAAAATATTGCAAAGGGGGATTACGTGCAGAGGTGGTATTCAGCAGGTTCTGACCAGTTCTGGAGAACCAGTAGTGGAAATTTTGAGTAGTTCGGAGAACTGTCAAATACCACCTCTGACTGGTCCCACCCCCCATCTATTCTCTGCCTTCTGCGTCCCAGCTGATTGGCTGGGTCTTCTTTTGTTGCCCTGCACAGGAGAACGGAGCTGGAAAGCAGGTTAGTGGGGTGGGGAGGGAATGGAGATTTTACAGTATCCTTCCCCTGCCACGCCCACCAAGCCACGCCCACCAAGCCACACCACACCTGCCATGCCACGCCATGCCACACCATGCCACACCCACCAAGCCATGCTCACAGAACCGGTAGTAAAAAAATTTGAATCCCACCACTGTGTGTATGGTACATTTTTAATGGTATTTTTGTTAAAATTTGAGGTTTGGCTTATCCACAGATGGGCTTCTACATGAGTATATAATAGCTTCCCTCCTTTTCCCCTCTCAAAGTAAATTCTGGATCAGACCTAATTTATATTAGGATTTCTGCTATTCTGTAACACCTAGATACAAACTGTGAATGGGGCTAATGATCACCATCTTCCTTTAAATGGACAAGTGCTTTTGATTAAATGCTTTTTCAATAAATGCTGTGAAAATGAATATGACTTAAGACCAATCACACAGTCCTTTTAGCTTTTGATGATGAAATGTTGCACACACGGTAAATAGTGATTTCCCCTAACTGGAAATACAATTTCCATAATAGAAAAATAAACATGACTGATTATTCCTAGATGTAAAGTGGCTATTATTAATCTATAGATTGCTGTTTACAAATAATTATTTAACTGATACTTCTTTATAAACTTTGATTAGAAAGAGAAAACATTCCTTCCATCTCGTGATCTTTTCTAGTACATTTTCCACTAAGCATTGTTACTAAAAGCAGTCTTTTAGAAACTGGTTCATTTATTAGTTAATTAAATATAATTTTTTTAAAAAGTATGACAGTTAGTCCTTACTGTAGAAGCTTTCAGAGATTAATTCTTTTAGAGAAACATCTAGATTCACATTTAACTCAGTGAAAATGTTTTAAATTAAAACCATTAGCTATTAATTCACAATGATTATCTTTAAAGACAGACATTTATTCCCTGTTGAAAACAGTTCTTCAAAAGTTTATATCTACCCTTTCCCAGTTTTCTGTCATTGTATGATGAGATTATATTGAGTGACAAATAAAACAAGGAAACAGATGTTTTATTTTTTCCCAGAAACACAGATGCATTTATTTTAATGCATCATCTGAACTGATTATAAGAATTCAAATTTGCCATTCAATTATTTCATGCTTCAGTGTTACAGTATACTTAAATTAGTAAAAGAGGAAACTGCTGAAAACTATTTGTATTACTCTGAACTGACTCTCTATAATATCTATGAAATAAATCTGTTCAAATGCAAACTGGTTTACAGGTAAAGGACATCATTACGCTTATCAGTACTTGTGTATTTGCAGAGCCAATTAGGTGAAACATCATTGTCAAAACAAATTTTCCTTCAAAGGACTGTGCATATACAGAGTGTGCTTGTTATTTAAATGTTCTTCACAGTGAAAATCTATGATTATGTCAGCTCTTCACTTTTCTAATGTGTAAGATATACTAAATGCAGAAGTGATTTTGTGGGAGCTGGCTGATCAAGTGCATTTGCATTTTTGCCTCTGTGTTTATAAACTTGCTTTTCTCACTTTTCTCTGACCAAGGTTCCTCTGAGTGTAATTTGGCTAGGAGATTAAGTGTGAATAGGAAGGTCAAGTCTAAAGTAAAGTCTTTGCCTCTCTTAAATAAAGGCCAAATGTAAAATTGAAACAGATATCTCTGAAGGTATCTTAGTCTCTTCTGAAGTACAGGGAATCTTTTCTGAAGCAGAGAAAATCCTATCTCTAAATCTTTGGACCCATGTAAGAAGTTTTCCTGGCTTCATGCATGCCCTGGGTTTCATCGTCCTCTTCAGATAAGGAGATGTCAGAGAATAAAAATACAGAATTTGAAATTCCTGTCTTGGTCAAAGTTTCACAGCTTATATCGGATCCAGTCTCATCAAATTCATTGCATGAATTTGCATCTTTAATTTCTTATCTTGATCCATCACTCCCAAGTGGAGGAACAGAGGGCTGAATGGCAGAGAAATCACAGATTGCAGAGTTGTGCTTGGTGGGAGAGATTGCTGGTTTGGAAGTCAGAATTGTGGTGGGCACCAATGGGTCTGAAGAAGACTATTAACGGGAACTTCATTCATTCTAAATATTTGTATACCATTTCCTTTAGAAAACTTTAGAACAGGTTTGTAATAGCATCCAAATAGTTCAAACAGAAAGCAAAACAGTTGATTAGAGCATATTGTATACAATATACAGAACAAAATAAACAACAAAATATACAGTCAAACAATAAGGAAGAAAACAGAGGAGAATCAGGCAATTGCAAAGCAATGAGAATATGGCTGTTTGCAGTATGTACATTACACAAATGTTGTTAATATCATTATGCTTTTCAGATTTCAAGTTGTAAGTGCAATGACTATAATATTGATGATGTTGGTTTGTTGAGCTTTAGTATATATACAGTGAACAACCAACATACTGTTATGTCTTGTTGATGTTGCATTTCCAAAATAGAGTTTATTCTTTGGTTTACTGCACTGACAAATGATAAAAATGTCTTAACTGTTGCTATTACCAGTACAATGTTAATGTTGTTTGTTGAAGAACTCTTTTGCCTAACCCTAACCTTCTATGCTGGGGTTGACAGGTTGGGTGGTAAAGGAACAATCAGCAGGGAGTAGAATTCAGCTTCTTTTGTAGCTGTGAAATAAGCAAAGGGGTTTCTCTGAGTTTCCGGTGTTTCCAGTAGCCAGAACATTTGAAAACTCCCTGCTTTTGTTCTATATGGACCACAGAACTCAGTGAATGCCAAATTTTGTCCCAGAAAAATACTCAAAATGAAAAATTCCAATAAAACATTTTGAAGGGGGTAGTTATGTCTATGTGCAAAACTAAATACATTTTCCATGTAGGACTCACACTTATTTTTCATAATGGTCTGTGTACGAAAATAACTCATCCATCCACCTATTGCTGAAAGAATTCATCATCATCAATCTCCACATAAGGGACAGGCAATGAAAGCAACTTCTGCCCCGGGCAGCATACTTAATCATTATTCTAACCACAGCCTCAGGAACTTCCTCTATTTTTTATTTCACATGCAGCAGAGAATCAAATGGTTTACCTACCCCATTGGTTGTTCTGGATAGGATTTGGATATTATTCTCTTCAGTGAACTACACCAGTGATCCCCAACCTTTTTTATGCCGCGGCCCGGTATCCCCAACCTTTTTTATGGCGTGGCCCGGTACAGACATCAGCTGGGCGCCGCCATCTTGTTTTGATGAAAAAGTGCTTCCGGTGAGCTTTCTACCGGAAAAGCTCACCGGAAGCACTTTTTCATCAAAACAAGATGGCGGCGCCCAGCAAACCAGCGGCCCGGTAGGACTTGTTCCACGGACCGGTACCGGTCCGCGGACCGGTGGTTGAGGACCCCTGAACTACACAACCATCTTTTTTGAGTTTTCTCAGAAAATCTTCTGAGCACTGCCGCAGAATATTGAAGGGAAGTATGAAATGCCAGTCTCCTGGCAATTTCCACCCTGTTCTGCAAGTAGGTACAATAACAGATGCTCCCTTGTACTGGGTTACAAGAAAAATGCTATTGCAAGTAAATAACAGCTGATTGTAAATATGCCTGAATTTTCATGTTAATGCTTCCTGTGATAGATGCATGCCATAATATTAAACAATTAGAATTGTTTTTAAATTATTCTGTGGAATGGCCTGAACTCTTATGTTCTGCTGGTATTAGACTATATGTAGCACCTGTCTTTGTTTTGAGTGTAACTGTGATTTAACATTTATCCTAGCATTTTCATGCCAATATAATTCTCTGTCAACTCAAGCATGGATGAACAGCACGATAACATGGTCAAGAAAAATAAATATTGTAATCTTTTTAACTACATACAGGTTTATAATAAATTACTTTCATATGATTAAACGAAATTTAGAATAGGAAATGTTGGTACTGTACATTTAGGGAAATCATTTTAGTTGTGTCTCTAAGATTGCTCCATCCGTTTATTCTTGCCATTATAAGTAAAGTTAGATGACTTCTATGTTTTACAATGAGGTGAACAATTTTTTTCCACAGCTTCACTTTTGTATATTTACACATACCCACCCACAACTTTCAAGGACTGCTGGAGGTGTGATAGCTGATATAAGATTAGAAGAGACTGAATTTTCAAACCCTTCTTATATTTTTGTATGATAAATTTTGTTTGGCTTATTTGTACAGGAAATCTGGTACAAATTCTATTCTACAATGTAAATAGTTAAAATAAGACAAAAGAAAACCACATTTCTAAAATTTAGTGGTGCAAATTTGGAGGGCTCTGGAGCCTACATACAGCCCATGATCTTACAGAAGTTGCAAATCCTTGATTAGGAAACCCAGCCAAGGACTCTAAAGATCACTCCTTTCTAATATGATGTGCAATTCTTATTTAGAGGACTTACAGTATAATTACCTATTAGTTGTAAATGAGATCCATAGAAATAACACATGTTTGTGAGAAAATCTTTTCAGGGGAAAATGATTGATCATATCTCACTGCTCCCAAAAATAAGAAGAGTCGATAGACTTAATAGAAAGTTATCCTTCTGTTCTTCTGCAACATTTTACAAACCTAGACTGAATAGTATTGTCTACAGATTATCCTATGTTACAACAGAAAATAGAAATAAAAAGATGATGCATTAAGTGATATTTTAAGTAGTACTACAGGAACAGTAGTTTGAGGAAATACTTTTCTGAAAAAAACACAAATATCCCACAATGTTTCATAAAGAGCATACTGTCTACAGCACAAATACACTCAGAGTAGAAAACAGCAAAATTTGGATCAATACAAAAGCAGCTAGGAGGGGGGCAGAGCCAGCTGTCAGGGAGAAGGGACATGTGAGAGGTAGCTCTGCGAAACGCAGACTCTATCCCCATTCTGCAGGACTCTACGGAGTTTAAAGGAAGCTCGGAGGGCTTCCAAAGGAGGGGGTCTCTGAAGCTTAGCTACGGATGGCGGTCCGTGGTGGAAATCAGAGTAAACAGGGACAAGCGGATGGTGGAGCAGACGACCAACAATGGCCGTCCATGAGCACTGACAGCCGGCCATACAAGCAGTGAACTAGCGGAACGAAGGTACAGTTAAACTAACAAAAGTAACAACCTGAAAGTGAATTAGAAATTAATCTAAGAGGAGGCGCAAAACAATTGTATTGAAAAATAGCTGGGCAATTGGAGTCGGCTCTTGTTAAGGAGGTGACAGAGTTGCGAGACACATGACGAGTGGAACGAGTGGAAGATTACTGAAAGCCAAACGAGAGACGGGGGTGAAAAAACAACTGGCTGCTTAACTGTTAAGTTTTGCTTTGACATCAAAATATACGAAAATAAGAAAATGAGAAAATAACCTTTCGGACATAACATTGATAGCGGAGTCTCTGTTAGACAGACACTGTGAAAGTAAGATTGACTTGGACAGGAGAATTGGAAGGGTGATTGGTGGAAGCGTTGATTGTTAATGGGGGATTGGAGGATCATCCTTGTTTACTTTTCCTTTTCGGAATTCAGACTGAGATTTTGGATTTTGGACTGACTTAAAAAGAAAAAAAGAAAAAAAAAAGTTTTCCTAAGAAAATGGACACTGGCCGGAGAATGACACAGTGAATCTAAAGAAGACAGAGAGACATTATATTGAAAAGGAGACATCTACTGGTACCAGAAAGGGGAAAAAGCAGCTTTCTGCAACGAAGTTAAAAAGGAGAGAATTTGATTGATGAAATGCTTCCAAAAGAAAGATCAAACTCTATGAAAGACTTACAAAATTTGATGATGAATATGCAAGAGATGATGCTTAAAAACCATGAGGATATGAAGAATGAAATGGGGGCGGTGAGATCAGAATTAAACGAAAAGATACAAAAGATAGATGAAAAATTTGAAGCTTTTCAACAAGAGGTTAGGGAAAATTAAAAAAAATTTGTAGAAATTGAGACAAAGATGGGTAAAGAAGAAAAAAGGGTAGATGACTTAACAGATAAACCAGAAAAAGCTAATAAGGAATTAGAGACAACAGTATTATTTTTTTTGGAAGTAGAAAAGGCAGCCCAATTACCTAAGATTTCAAAATGTGAAGGAAGAAAAACGTGAAAATGTATTGGATGTGATAGCTGATATACTGGCAAAGATATTAGAGATGGATAAGGAAGAGATATTTACAGAGATAGATGAACTCTATATAGAGTTCAAACAAACTATGCAAGAAGGTTTAACCTCCCAAGAGAAGTTCACATCAGGTTAGTCAAAAAATCCATGCAAGATGAAATTTTATGCAAGACAAGAGATGAATTGCTTGAATATGCGGGTAAACAACTAACTGTCTTAAAGCAAATTCCAAAGAGGGTAAGAGATCTAAGGAGGCCATACCAGTTTTTAACATCAAAACTGATAAAATATAACATAAATTTTAGATGGTTGGTGCCGGAGGGTATTCTGGTAACATGGCAGGAAAAGCGATTTAGGCTGGATACCCTTGAAAAAACGGAAGACTTCTTTGATCAACAATTTACTAGGGAAGACGAAGCAGAAGAAGCAACACAGGAGAGAGGTGGACGAGAAGGAAAGAAAAGGGAAGTAACAAATATAGAATGAGATACAGTAATTAATAAAGAGAAAAGGAATGGAAGAAGTGAATCCACAGAGGAAAATAAAGAACCTAAGGAGATTAGAATTACAAGGAGCACTAGACAAAGGAATCAATAAAAATTTGGATAGGTATGAACTGATATCATTGAACATTAATGGCATAAACTCCCCAGTAAAAAGGAAAAAATTGTTTAAAAGTGTACAGGCATTAAAGGTCGACATAATAGCACTTCAGGAACTACACATCTTAGAAAAACAAAAATATTTATTAGAAAATAAAAAATAGGGAAAAAAATTTCTGCTCTTGATGTACAAAAGAAAAAAGGGGTAGCATTTTATAGAAAGGAATGGATCCCTGCTAAAGAAATGTATAAAGATAATCAGGGTAGGATTCTGATGGTCGAAATTGAATTAGGAAATAGAAATATCTTATTGGTAGTAATATACGCACCGAACGGCCTGCAAGAATCTTTTCCCCAAAAATTGTATTAAAGAGTTGCAATATGAAGAAATTTGTATTATGGGGGACTTTAATGCAGTTGTTGACAAATTATTAGACTATAAGGGAAATAATACAAAATTAGGGAAAAAAAGAAATTACCAAAAAGTTTTTTTGATTTGAGGAAGGATTTTTATATTTGTGATGCATGGAGAGAAAGAAATTTGGAGAAAAAGCAATATACATACTATTCTAACTGGCATTAGTCATGGTCGAGACTTGGTATGACATGGATGACCAACAAACTAAATTCTGAATTAATTGAAATTAGTATTGAGCCAAATTTTCTGACAGATCATAGTATGATCAGTTTTAGCTACAAGGGACAAAAGCAAAGTATAGGATGGACACTTCAAAGATCAATTTTAAAAGAGGAAATATTTAACATGACACTAAAAAAAGAATCAGAACTTTTTTGATGAAAATAAAGAGGAAGATACCTCCCCACAAAATAATTGGGATACAGTCAAAGCTATGATAAGAGGAGTAGCAATAAAATGTATGGCGAAAAAAAATAAAGAGAAAAAACAACAAAGGAAAATATTTGAACAGGAATATAAAGATTTGGAGAAGAAATTACAAGAGACACCACAACTCAAAAAACAACTCAAATGGAACTATTAAAACATAAAATAAACTTAACAGAGAAAGAAGAGTTAGCCCACCAATTAAAAATGACTAAACAATATCAATTTGAGAATGCGAACAAACCAGGGTGCTGGTTAGTGTATAAACTGAAAAAACAAAAAGAAAAAAGGTGGATTACCAAATTAAGAAATGATCAAGGAGAGATTTGCTACCAAGAGGAAGAAAAAAGAGTGATAATCCAAAAATATTATGAGAAATTATATAGAGAGGAGTAATATCCAGCAGATGTTAAAATAAAAGAATATCTAAAGAAAGCAGGACTCACAAGAAGACAAAAATATCCTGAATTGGGAAATAACAATTGAAGAAGTCCACTGGGCAATAAATAAGCAGAAAAATGACAAAGCCCCGGGCCCAGATGGTCTTCCAGTGGAAATTTATAAATCACAACAGGATATGCTAAGTAGTAAAATGCTTAGGATATTTAACGGTTAGAAGAAGCTAAAATCCCTAAATCTTGGAAAGCAGTGAGGATAACAATTATACCTAAAGATGGAAGTGATATCACGGACTCTGG
The DNA here is from genome assembly GCF_049901735.1 of Notechis scutatus. Lineage (NCBI taxonomy): Eukaryota > Metazoa > Chordata > Lepidosauria > Squamata > Elapidae > Notechis > Notechis scutatus. Next base: position 85,290,567 of record NC_142009.1, on the reverse strand, counting down.
AAACTATAGACCGATATCCCTACTTAATGTTGATTATACAATTTTCATGTCAATTATTGCAGAAAGACTCAAGAAAATTTTAAATGAATATATCTCTTTAGACCAAAATGGATTTCTTCCCTATAGGCAACTTAAAAATAATATTAGGACAACTCTGGATATTATAGAATATTATGAGGACCACAGTGGTGATCAAATTGTATTAATGTTTTTAGATGCCAAAAAGGCCTTTGATAATGTTAAATGGCAGTTCATCTTGCAGCAAATTAGAGATATGGATCTAGGACAAAAAATTTTTAATATAATTTCGGCAGTATATGAAAAACAAGAAGCCAGAATCTTGGTGAATGGGGGGATAACAGACAAATTTCAAATTCAAAAAGGAACCAGGCAGGGATGCCCATTATCACCACTTCTCTTTATTATGTCATTGAAGGTCTTAGCAAGAATAATTAGAAATGAACAGAAATTAAAAGTCTAAAAATAAAAAAATTGAGGAATTTAAATTACAAGCCTTCGCGGATGATTTACTTTTTATATTAGAGGAGCCACAAAATTTGGGACCAAAATTATTAGGCAATTTAGAAGAATTTGGAGAAGTTGCGGGGCTAAATATTAATAAGGATAAAACAAAAATTATTACTAAAAATATGACAAATAAATAGAAAGAAAGATTGGCAATGAGAATGGGCATTCAAATGGTAGAAAAGGTCAAATATTTGGGAATTACTGTTTTGGCAAGATATACAACACTCAAAAGAGACAATTATGACCCATTAATAAAACAAATAACTAAAGATTTGGAAAAATGGGACAAATTAAGGCTATCCTTCATGGCAAGGATAGCAATAATAAAGATGAATGTGCAGCCCAAATTACTATTTCTTTTTCAAAATGCTGCTATAAAACTAGAAAAAAAGTTTTTTGACAATTTGAATAGAATAATGACAAATTTTATACAGCAGAAGAAAAAACCAAGAATTAAGTTAAAGTTGCTGCAAGATGCTACTGAAAGAGGAGGATTTGGCCTGCCTGCCTGGGAGTTGTACTACAGAGTCTCAATATTAACTTGGGCGAAAGATTGGACTAGCCATAAAAATAAAAGAATTTTGATATTAGAAGGTTACAACTTACAGTCGGGTTGGCACGCCTTCCTCTGGCAGGAGAAATCAAAAGGTTATAGTTATGTGCATAGGCATAAAGTGAGACAGATTATGGTACAAGATAAAAAGACAAATGTATATAGACACTCCTATTTGGCTATCAACCTTGGAAGCATTGATGCATCCACACCTCTTGCGTCAAGGGAAAATCATTACCTATGAAGAGATACTAAATGAAAAAGGAGAACTACAAACTAGACAAGAGTTGAAGAACCAGGGAATCGAGGTAGAATGGTGGGCCTATTTGCAACTCCAATCTAAATACTTAAAAGATAAGGGAGAAGGGGGAATTAGTAGAACTAGGACAAAATTAGATGAAATTTTATTAGGACCAGAGCAGAAGATGATAAAAAAATATATCAAGTTTTATTGGAATTTAAATTGGAAGAAGAAATAGTAAAGGAAATGGTGGTATGGATGAAAAATTTTGGTTATAGCATAAATTTAGACGATTGGCAAACACTTTGGAATATGTTAAGTATGGGGAATAATGGAGACCAGACATCTGACCAGTGACTTCAACTCTTTAATACAAGTAATAGAACATAACAGAGCAAAGCTATGGGCAGCAGTAACCCTTTTATAGGGTTAGCTTCTACCTTATTAACCAATGAAATTTGCAACAGGTTCAAACTACTAACCAATAAGAAGTGTTCCAAAAGTGGCCAATCAGGGTCTAGTTCTGGCCCAATCCTGAGTTGTTGTATAAGGACCAATCAAGTGTGCAGGTTTTTAACCCCTAATTTGCATTTAGGTTATTCACTTTTATTGATTCACAACACCCCTCCCCCTTGGGTTCCATTTGAGGGGAGCTGTAATAAAATCCTCAAGATATACAGGCCGTTTGGTCTGCCTGGATGATTTCCGAGGCTCCACCGGTTTTTGTCCAATGTCCGGTTCCGGTGGAGCGTTTGGATGACCTTTATTAAATTCTATTTCGCTGCACGGCGATTCCGTGCTGCATTCACTGTGGTTGTCTCTGCTACTCCGTGTTTCTTCGGGGTTTTGCAGTTCGGTTTCCCCCGTATTAAAGTTCCCTGAAAAAGTCAACTCCCTCCCTGCTTCAAGTTCCGGTGCTTCGCTGGGCTGTAGGGTTTCCGTTGGCCTGCTATTAATTGTATCAAAGTCAATTCCCTCGATGCTTCCTCCCCCTTGAGTTGGTGAACCCGGGGAGTCATGGCCGCTGGGTGGTAATCTCGATCGGAGCTGGTCTATGTGGCGTTTCCACACCCTCCCATCGTCTGTGAGCAGGCGGTAAGATCTAGGCCCGGTGAGGTGGGTAACGGTTGCGGGTATCCATAACGGGTCGCCGGAAAAGTTTTTGGCAAAGATTAAATCGCCTACCTTAAATTCCCGGCATTTGCTGCTGGAGCCAAAAGGCTTCTCCGGTGCGAAAGCGGGGTGGAGCCGGTCAAGGTGCGATCGTATTTTCCGCCCCATAAGAAGTTCAGCGGGCGTTTTGTTGGTCACGCTGTGGGGCGTGATATGCTGCAACAAGAGAATTCGATTGATTTTCTCGTCGATGTTGCCAAATTCCATTTTGTGAAGGGTCTTTTTTACAAATTGTACCATGCGTTCTGCCCGTCCATTCGCCGCAGGGTGCGCGGGCGAGGTTAGCGCATGGCGGATGCCCCGATCAGCAAGATATTGTTCAAAGGGCAATGCAGTGAACTGAGGGCCGTTGTCCGAGACCAATACGTCCGGAAACCCGTGTGTGGCAAATAGTCTGTTTAATTTATTAATAACTGAGTCTGTTGTAGTTGTGTGCATTCGATGAATCTCGAGCCAGTTAGAATAGGCGTCGACAGTAATCAGGAAAGTGTGTCCTTTGGTAGGCCCCGCAAAGTCAATATGAATACGGGACCATGGTCCCCTCGGCGTTTCCCATTCGGTTGGGCTTGCTTTAGGTGGGGCGTTGCTGACGTCCTGGCAACGTTGGCAAGTAGCGACCCAGGACTCGATTCTTTTGTCGATTCCCGGCCACCAAGCATAGCTGCGTGCGAGTGATTTCATCCGCACAATACCCGGATGTCCCTCATGCAATACCGCCAATACAGTCTGTTGCAATTTGCCAGGGATTACGACTTGATCGCCCCACAAGATACAGCCTTTTTGGGAAAACAGCTCGGTTTGGTGGGCTTTGAAAGGCGCCCATTCAGGTGCTATTTGGTCCGTCGGCCACCCCCGTTCAACCCAGCGTAGTATGTGTTGCAGAACGGGGTCACGTTTCGTTTCAAAGGCAATGTCTCTAGCCGTCAAGGGTGGTGCATGTAGAGCTTCGATCTGTAGCGTTGAGATGGTTGGGGCTGGATCCACAACAGAGTCTGGGAGCAGTGTTCTGCTCAATGCATCAGCGTGGAGAATCGATTTCCCCGGGCGGTGTTGCAAGGTGTAGTTGTAGGCCGCCAAGAATTCAGACCAACGGGTCATTCTGGGGGACAATATATACGGGGTTGGTTTATTACCCACAATTATCCCCAGTAGCGGTTTATGATCAGTGATTATTGTAAACGCACGGCCATACACATATTCATGAAATCTTTTAACTGCAGCCACAATAGCTAAAGCTTCTTTGTCCAGCTGACTATAATTTCGTTCAGCTTTAGCTAAGGTTCGCGAAAAAAACGCGATGGGGGCCTCCGCTCCATTTGGTAACACGTGGGCCAGAATTGCCCCAACCCCAAAAGGTGATGCATCACACGTGATAGTGAGCGGCAGAGTCTCGTTGTACTGCATAAGTACTGAATCAGAAGTTAGCAATTTCTTTACTTGTTGGAAAGCATGTTGTTCCCGTTGCCCCCAAACCCACGTTGCTTTTTTGTCTAATAGTCTATGCAATGGTTCAGCTGCTGTTGCTTTGTGGGGTAGAAAAACATTATAGAAATTGATAAGTCCAAGGAACGCCTGTAGGTCTGGCTTGTTCCTTGGAGTGGGTGCCTTTTTAATTGCTCGTAATTTGTCTTCGGTGGGATGAATTCCTTGGCTGTCCAGGAGATATCCCAAAAATTCTACTTTTTCGGTACATAACTGGCATTTATCTTTTTTTACTCTGAGGCCTGCATTTTGGAATCTTCGTAAAACCTCTCTGAGTCGTTTTTCTAGAATGTCTTTGTTAGGTGCGGCGATGAGTACATCGTCGAAATATGGGACAACGCCTTTTATCCCTTGTAACAACCTTTCCATTAAACTCTGGAAGATTCCAGGGCGACGCTTACCCGAATTGGAGCCGTTGCATTTAAATGCGCCCCTATGTGTTACGATCGTTTGCGCCTCGGCTGTGGTTGGGTCTACAGGCAATTGTTGATACGCCTGGGCTAGATCTAGTTTGGCAAAACTTTCCCGCCGCCCAGGGAATGGAGCAAATGTTGCACTACCGGTACTGGATAAGCACTTTGCTGCAGTGCGTGGTTTAATGTGGCCCTGTAGTCTCCACAAATTCTTAGGGACCCATCAGGCTTGATAGGCGTCACTATCGGGGTTTCCCAACGGGCGTGGTCGGTGGGTTCCAGTACGCCCTGCGCTATCAGCTTATCGAGTTGTTCGTCGATTTTAGGCTTTAAGGCGAACGGCACCCGACGCACGGCTTAAGGCGGATGGGTGCTATCTCAGGGTTCAAGTTAACGAGATTGGGGTCCCCTTATACTTGCCTAGTCCGTTCGCGAAAACGTCTTGGAATTCTTGCACGAGTGCTTCCTCCCAATCGACGCTTTCGGCCTTGTGGACTCCGGCTACAGTGATTCCGAGCGGCCTGAACCATTGAAGGCCTAGAAGACTAGGCCTGTCTCGATCCACGACAGTCAGTGGTAGTGCGACGGTGCGGTCCTTGAATGAGACCTGGAATCTGCGGGACCCGACGACGGGAATTCGGTTGCCCTGATAGTCTTTGAGTATAACCCCTTGAGGGTTAAGGTCTTGGCGGCGAATCGTTGGAATGAGCTGTTGGAGCGTTTTCCACGACACCATCGAGAGGGAAGATCCCGAGTCTACCTCCATCACGCAAGGTTTGTTTTCGATGGCGACTTTTACTCGGATTTTCCCGGCATCAAGGGATGTAGCGTGGCCTATGGTGATTGTTTGGTGGGTCTCTTCCCGCCTGGTTTCTTCACGCCTGGTGGAAGTGGTGGACGGCTTGTTTCTGTAGGAGTGGTTCAATTTTTCTCGGTGTGTGCCGAAGAATCCGGAAGACTGGAATTCGGCCTGTCGGGGTTTGGAGTTCTGTTTGCTTCTGCAAACCTTTGCGATGTGACCGCGTCTCCCGCAATGGCGGCAGAGTGCGTCGAGGAATTTGCAGCCAGATCGTGGGTGATTGACTCCACAGCCGGCACACGGTCAAAATGAGTGTTGTGTGGACTGGTCTCTCTCCGTTCGAAGTCGGTTGACCTCTTCCTCATCGCTGTCGGACGGGGACTCTAGGTCTTCGTGGTGAATTGATACCGGGTGTCTCTCCGAGCGAGGCGAGGTATCAGTGGCGAGTTTACGTAGCGGTGCGTTGGTGCGGCGCATTTGGGCTGCCGACTTCTTGGTCGCCTCCGCTGCTGAGGCTTCTTTAAGGGCATCGGTGAGGCTGATGTCCTCCTTAGCCATAATTTTGCTCTGGATCGCGCCATCTTCTAGGCCCAGAACCAGGCGGTCCCGGAGGGGTTCTTCTAAGTCTGCGAATCCACAGAGGCCTCCTAGGTTCCGGAGGTCCGCGATGTAATTGGCAAGGCTTTCGCCCTTCCGTTGGTCCCTCTGGTAATATTCGTGTCTTCTTACTAAGGTTGGTACGGTGGGCGCGTAGTGAGCCCGTAGTAACGGCTCGAGGACGTCCCAGTCCATTTCTTTTACCTCTGCTGGCTTGGCAAGTGACTTTGCCATTTTAAACACGGTCGGCCCACAGTGAGTTAGAAAGATAGCTCTTTTTTTTCCGGTTGTTGCATCTTTCAAATTGTTGGTCTCCAGAAACATCTGGAACCGATCCATGTAGGCCTCCCAGTCTTCGGTTTCTGGGTTGAATGGAGCGGGTGGTACGGCACCGCTGGCCATGTTGCCGTTGATGGTGCGTGTTCGACCACGTGCTCTGTTGGTTGCTCTGTAGGTTAGTCAGTTCTTTGGTCTCCGAATCCCACCTTCGTCGCCAGTGTTAAGTATGGGGAATAATGGAGACCAGACATCTGACCAGTGACTTCAACTCTTTAATACAAGTAATAGAACATAACAGAGCAAAGCTATGGGCAGCAGTAACCCTTTTATAGGGTTAGCTTCTACCTTATTAACCAATGAAATTTGCAACAGGTTCAAACTACTAACCAATAAGAAGTGTTCCAAAAGTGGCCAATCAGGGTCTAGTTCTGGCCCAATCCTGAGTTGTTGTATAAGGACCAATCAAGTGTGCAGGTTTTTAACCCCTAATTTGCATTTAGGTTATTCACTTTTATTGATTCACAACAGAATAGAAATTAAAAAATGACTCTAGCAATACCCTTTAAAGAAAATGTGTATAAATTATTTTATAGATAGCACATACGCCCATCAAGTTTGGCAAAAATGAACTGTAAACTTTCCCCCACATGCTGGAAATGTAATAAAGAAATAGGAACTTATTATCACTTATGGTGGAGTTGCAAAGAGGCCCAAAAATATTGGCAAAATTTACATAATTGGATAGAAGAAATGTGTGGAATTAAAATACAACATAGGCCTGAACTCTTTCTGCTAGGAATTAATGTTAGGAAATATGGTAAAGAAAACATGTATTTAATGATCCTGTAATTACAGCAGCAAGGATGGCATTTGCTCAGAATTGGAAAATTAAAGTTATCCCAAATGAATTGGAAATATTGAGGAAAATCACAATGTGTCCAGAAATGGATAAACTAACAAAAGAAATAAAAAATAAGGAGGATTCGGATTACTATAAAACATGGGATAAATTTTATGGTTGGCTAGAGACGAGGAAGATCTATGAGAACAAGGAATGACTATATGTATATTTAAAGTGTATAGATGGAAATTATATAATATTATTATTGGATTTAGCGAGGTAATGACAATGATCTATGAGAACAAGGAATAACTATACGTATATTTAAAGTGTATAGATGGAAATTATATAATATTATTATTGGATTTAGCAAGGTAATGACAATGATGGATGTTAGGGAAACTACCACGTTCAAATTTTTTATTGTAAGATTTGTATGTGTTTGGGTTTGTTTATTTGTTTAATAAAGAATTTTTTTAAAAAAAAAGCAGCTAGGATGAAAAATCTCCTGGCATGCTTGAAAATGGGGAAAGTAATTTGTAAACTTTACAATGTTGTCTAAAAATGTTGACAGGTAATGCCAGCTAGTTGTAGAGCTAATTAATAGTTAACTCTTTTTAAAAAATGAGATTTGCGTTTGATAATAGGTTCTTTTTCAGAGGTATGTAGTTTTGTTTATATGGTATATACTGATGCAACAAAGGAAAAAAATTGCTTCTTTTGAGCCTGAGCATTTTATGTTTTGAAAGATTCCCACACCTCCTAAATTTGTCCATTTTCAACTCAGACAAGTATCTGCAAAGCTAATCTGTAATTACTCATCTACCATACTTTATGAATAATCTACAGTTTGAAGTTGCTGCCTTTTGCAATTTGTACACACATTGTGAAATCAACTTTTGACTCTTATAAGAAGTATATAGATGTCAGCTTATATTTGCTGCCTACTTGATGTGTTTTAACATATCTTTCAAAAATTTTGCTCCTTCAGAGGTAGTTGTAAAACAAATATTGCATGTATTAGTCTAGGGAATTATCACAATGTATGTAATTTTAAAGGTTAGAAATACATAGTTTAATCTGGTCTGATGTGCAGTTTGCTAATTATTTTCTGAAGGGATGGTCTTTTCTGTTTGGAGTAAGCAGGGAATTTAGTGTTTATTGTATTATACTATACTAATTCTCTGTGTGCTTGTACTAGGATCTGGGGCTGAATGAATCTTGTATTTATCAAAATGTTGGAAATATCTGGCTGATTAGTTAGTGGTCCCCTCCTTCTATGATATAAGAAATAAATGTTAGTTCCTGAGAGAATCAAATAGATTATCATTGTAGAGTATTTCTAAATGTTATTAGAACAAACAACAGAAATTGCAAATCTGGAGGAGGTACTTGATTAATACTTATCTATATTTAAATTCCCTTTTATAACATATTCCAGTACTGTACTGTACTGTACCAAGAATGTGAAAACATTAGGTCCAACAATTATACTGATTAGGTCCAACAATTAGGTCCAACAATTATTCTGATTTACCTAGAAGTAGCAAAAATTTAACTAAAGTCAACAGTTTCGCATAGTTTTTCTTTTAAGAATAGCAGAATTACAGCAAAACATATGGTAATGACAATTTTAAAAAATAAAATTGAAAGCTTCCTTCCTTCCTTCCTTCCTTCCTTCCTTCCTTCCTTCCTTCCTTCCTTCCTTCCTTCCTTCCTTCCTTCCTTCCTTCCTTTCTTCCCTCCCTCTCTCCCTCCCGCTGTCCCTCCCTCCCTTCCCTTTTAAAATCACACAGTTTGAAAGCTAAAAAAGAGATCAGAAGTGACTCATTCACTAGCATAGTAGCTGCCCCTTCCTTCAGCTTTAGGAATTTGTTCCTGTCTGCTGCTGAGGTTCTATCTCTTTTTATTATATCAGGAATTCATGACAAAATTTGATGAACTGAAAAAAATAGGAACAATTTCTTTTTTTTCCTTCAAGAGAAAAAGTTAACATACTCCCTTTCAGTACCAGATCATTAATAATGCTCTCTCCTTGTTTCCTATCCTTCTATGGGATAAATGGAGAACGAGTAAGAAAAAAAAGTCATATAAATCTCTTATGAGCAAGTGATGCATATACAAATTTCTATAAGTCAGTACATTTCCACTGCTGATGCAAGTGGAATGGAATATATAAATTATGCCCACAATTACAACATAAAAAGCTATCAGTGGAAATTTCTACCAAATTTATAAGTATATGCAACTTTTTATTTGTTTGCTAGGGTGAAAAACAGAGACAGTGATATATGTTTCATTGGCAATAGTCAGTGTTTTTTTTTTTTTAAAGAGATGTATTATACAATTGGAACTTTCAGCACATTGGCACATTTTACTGTATTCATATATAAACTTTATGTATTTCCTTTCTAATGATTACACACTATCTGGGAAAGCCAACAGTAATTAAAATATAAGGTACATACCATTTATTTATGAGTAATTGGGGTTTTTAATCTTGATAAAGAATCTGACATTGTTTGAAATGAATTAGTCTTTTAGTCTATGTTGCTGGTGAAATTCTTTTAGGGAAATAAATCCAAAAAATAATATACCTAAGCATTCTTACTTAATTACTCATTGGCAGCAAAGCTAATTAATTAAATGTTCATATAGTTCTACTTTGTCTCTCTTTCTTGCTATGAAACAGATTTAGCTCTAAGAAAAAAGAAAAGAGAATTCCATCTGATCATTTAATAAGATTTAGTAGAATTTTCCTTGTGCACAGGATTTGGTACTCTCTCTATTCTTATTTGACATCTACCTGAAGTTACTAGGCGAGATCATTCATCCCAATGGGTAAGGTATCATCAGTATGGTAATGATACTCAATTGCCCATCTCTGCTTCTGGTAAACTATGCAGCGCTATTGATGTCTTATCCTGATGCCTGGCGGGTATACAAGTCTGGGTGAGAAACCATAGGTTCAACTGAATCCTGGAAAGAATGAGTGGTTCTGGGTTTTGGGGGGTCTTCTGGATCTCTGGCTTTACTATTTTTGGTACTGGAGGGGGTGACCCAATTTTTCATAGTTTGACAGCTACAGTAATGGCCAGTAATTGCACAGCTTTGAGGTATGCACCAGTTATGCCCTTTTCTAGATTCTGAGGCTCTACTCACAGTTGCTCACACCCTGGTCATCTCCAGAGTAGATTACTAATGTACTCTATATATTCTGGAAGGCCTATCTGGAAGCTTCAACTGGTGTAAACTGTGGCTGCAAGGACATGTGTACCCTTAGGACCCATTGCCTTTCAGTTCTGGGAACCACATTGGCTGCCAATCTGCTTCAAAGTATAATTCAGAGTGCTTGTTTTGACATTTAAAGCCCTACATGGCATGTGATCAGGCTGTTTGAAGGCAGGGGACAACTCTCCACAGCCAACTTGCCGTGGCCAGCTCACCATGGCCAACTTGCCACAGTCAACTTGCTGCAGCCAACTTGGTGTGACCAACTCGTCGTGGGACAACGTGCCACAACCAACTTACCATGGGACAACTCACTGAGGGACAATTCAACAATTCAATTTAATTATTTGAAATAATTAAAACATTATTTAAATTTTTGTCATTTACCTTTCATATTGTCTCTCTTTTGGCATCCTTTCTTTAATTATTCTATTCCATTATTTCTTCAATATTAGTATAATTCTTGTCCTGTGGCAAGTTGGGTGTGCAGTTGTTCAATGGCAAGTTGGCTGCAGCAAGTTGGCTGTGGTGAGTTGGTCACAGCGAGGTTGCTAAAAAGAAGGTCAACAAATATGGGTTTAAAGTCATCTCAGGGAAGATGATGACAGTAGAAAAGGCATATCATTTGGATTCCAGGCAGGATCTGCAACATATTAGTTCTCCTGGACCTGATAGGATGGGTAGATATAATCAGAGGTGGTATTCAGCCGGTTTGGACCAGTTCTGGCGTACCAGTAGTGGAAATTTTGACTAGTTCAGAGAACTGGCAAATACCACCTCTGGCTGGCCCAACCCGCCCACGCCCACCGTTACCTCTCCTATATTCCTTTGTATTTTAGCTTAGCTGATTTGCACAGTAGAGCGGATTGGTGTGCCTCAGCTGAACTAAAAAAACAGAAGTCAGTCTTTGGGCCTTGTGCGCATAGAACCGGTAGGAAAAAATTTGGAAACTCACCACTGGATATAATTGAGAAGAAGTGGGTCTATGACAATTCTGTGGCCAACTCACCATGGCCAACTCACCACAGCCAATTTGTTGCAGCAAATAAGTTAAAAGAATATGATCCAATTAAAGATGGATAGGGCAGGGGTATGATGAGGGGGAGGTGGGATCTGTTGTTAATTGATCGATCATATGAGATGCTCCCATATTGGAGCCCTGAGCTAGCTGGCAGAGCCAGGTCTTTAGGCTCTTGCAGAAGGTCAGGAGGGTTTGGGGGCAAGATAGCAATACCATTTAATACCTGATTTATGCAACAGAAGAAAATATATTTGTGTCAATAATATTTATGTGTTTTATTAAATCAGGACAATTAAAGATAGCAACAGCACTTAGACTTGTATACCGCTTCCCATTGCTTTACAGCCCTCTCTAAGCAGCTTACAGAGTCAGCGTATTGCCCCCAACAATCTGGGTCCTCATTTTACTGTCCTTGGAAGGGTGGAAGGCTGAGTCAATCATGAGCTGATGAGGATCGAACTCCTGGCAGTGAGCTGAATTAGTCTGCAATATTGCATTCTAACCACTGAACCACAGGGAGGGGCTGCTGGGGTTTGCAGGAGTTCGGGAGAGCCCCTAGCTAATATTCTGTGCAGTTCAGAGAACCCCCAAATCCCACTCCTGGCTGGCTCTGCCACCCCACCCCACCCCTCCCAGGGGTCCCACGCAGCCCGTTTTGGATGCATGTAAGTGCAGGGCACATGTGAAGGCTCAGTGAGGGTGAAAATGGGCCTCCCGGAAGTTTGGAAAGGCCGGAAATGGGCCCTTTTCCAGCTTCCAGAGAGCCTCCGGAGCCCAGGGAGGCCGTTTTCACCCTCCCAGAGGCTCGAGAAAAGGCTCTGGAGCCCAAGGAGGGCAAAAACGCCCCCTTCCCACTGTGGTGCAGGAAGCCAACTAGGTCACGCCTGTTATATATTTGCATACTTGAAATACTGCATTGTGATTTGTCCGTCAACACTGCCCTTTGATTGGTCCTCAATACTGCTTTTGATTGGTCCGTCTTGAATACTTGTAATACTGTCTTTTGATTGGTCCGTCTGACGGCGGGAATTTCAAGGAGCCGTCATTGGCTGCGAGCCGTGAGCAGCCGCTATAAAAGAGGCTGCCGCGGCTCCGGTTTTGTTGAAGTTACTAAGAGCGAATAAAAGAGCTGAAGTCTAACTGGTCTCGAGTGTTCCTTCCCACGACACAACAACGCCCACCATGGCCATGCCCACCCAGCAACAGTCAGAGAACCCTTTGCTAAAATTTTTGAAGCCCACCCCTGCTGTACCACCACAGCTCAAGATGTCCAGAGGGCAAATGCAATGGCAGAAAAGGCCTTTCCCCTGAAACAGTTTTCTCTGATTATTACAGATGAGAATCACAGGAGCAAACCAAAGTGTCCAAAAAACAACAACCACAAAACAGTTTCTTAGAAGCCACTGTTGGCATCAAAGTTCTGAAGAGCTGAAGCAGGAGATCATTTGTAGACATTTGATAAAGATATTGAGCATCCAGTTTAGTAGCTCAGGGTCCATGCAGACATCTATAATTTACCTGATGGTTTGATTATTTTGAACGAATTCAGTGGTAGTGTTTTGTTTGGAATCAAAATCAAAATTAATTTTCTATGTGTATCCTTTCCATGCATTTATATTTCATGCCTAGCTTTCCTCCACAGGAAGAAGCACGCAACCCACTTTATCTAATGTTAGAAATTAAGCAAAGTTAGGCTGGGTTAGTGCTTGTATGGAACACTATCAGGGAATACCAAGACTGATTGAAAAGTAAAATAAACATAGACTGGAAGTAATCTGCTTCTTTACTGCTATTTTAAAAAATGTAAAGAAGACATCAAGAATTAATCTCAAAGGAAAGTTTATCTTTTTTAAAAAGAGGTCCCCCCCAGCTACTTTCTTTAAGGGCCACTTGAAAACTGTGGACATCTGCATTATTTAAATGATGATGTCACAAAATGTGTTTTTAAAACAGTGTGGGTTTGTGTTTCAAAGTCTAAACAAAGAATGATAATGAACTTAACTTACTAACCATTTTATGTTCATCTAAATTTTGTTTTGTTTTGAGGAACTGGGTTTTGGATACACACACACACACACACACATACTGAAAAGCAATATAGGTAGCTTTGTAGGACATAAATATAACAATATGTACAAATATGCGGTAATATATTTAGCATGTTGTTCTATCTTGGTTTCTTCCTTCCAGATTTTCCTTCTTTGCTTATTTTTTTATTCCACATTCTCTTAAGACAACTATTGTTTTGAATTCCTTCAGAGAAGAAAATTACTTTTGCTAGAAAAATGATTTTCCATGCTCTTCTATCAGGTAACAAATTTCCTAGTCCTAAGTGCGGTTGTAAATCAAAGACAACCTGTACTTCTAATTTTACTAGTAAAGGCACATGTTCTGTCTCTATATTCCTTGATGCTCTACTTGCCAATAATAAATTTGAATTGCAGGGGGATACAAATGCAATAAATAAATAAATGATCCATTGATCAAAAGAACATGACAATTCCCAACACCCATAGTTTTTAGAATTTCTTCTTAATAGCACAACACATAGCCAAACCTTGGTTGACATAAGAAATGTAAACAGACCAGGATCTACTTTGAAGTTTGCTGGTACACTAGCAATAGCAATAGCACTTAGACTTATATACCACTTTACAGTGCTTTACAATCCTATCTAAGCAGTTTACAGAGTCAGCATATTGCCCCAACAATTTTGGGTCTTCATTTTACCCACCTTGGAAGGATGGAAGGCTAAGTCAACCTTGAGCCTGGTGAGATTTGAACTGCCAAATTACAGGCAGCCGGCAGGCAGCAGAAGTAGCCTGCAGTACTGCACTCTAACCACTGTACCACCATGGACTACCTTTGCTGACAGATTTATCAGAATGGGGAGGTAAATAAATGCCATTTATATCCCAATATTTCCAATATTCCCAATTTCCTAAGAAAGAAATTGAGCTGGGAAGTAAACAACTTTCCACAGAATGCAATTGCAGTCTATTTCTGTATCATTGCTGAAGAAAACTACATGGGCTACATCTATGTAACCACTAGGACTACTATGTAACTACATCTATGTAACCACTAGGACTACTATGTAACTACATCTATGTAACCACTAGGAATCAAGCTCAATTCAAGAAAGACTTTATCTTAATATTTGAATAAAACAGGAAAGTGGGAGAGTTTCATCCTTGCTCATTTCCTTCTTGTCATACAGCTTTTTAACCCAGCATCCATATTTTCTCAGTTATTTCTAGAAAGGCCAAAACTTTTCTTAAAACTGCTATTTTTCCCCAGGAAGAATCTGTCAAAATATTTTTCTAATCTTCTGATTAAAATAATAATAAAACTCTGTGTTCCACTTTACCTTTAATTTCCCACCAGTTTAAAAACTTATCTTCAGCCTTTCTGTTCAGCAGCTGAAAAATAATTATAATACTGGTACTACTACTAATATTATAATTATTAATAATAATAATAATAATAATAATACATTCTGATCAGTCTTCACAATATTCACAAGATATTCACGACTTTATATCTTTCATGATTCAATCAGAGGACATGCTACAGCTTAGAATTGCTTTCTCTGTAACTTTAAGTAAATATTAGCTTTTCTCTCTGTGACTGTCACAATCGAATCATTGTTGATCTTGAGCATATGTTTTCTTACAAATATATTTTCTAAAAGAATGCCAAAGCTTGGAAACTAAATAATATCAAGCCTGAATAAAACTTCTATGCTTGATCTCCAGGAATCATAAAACAAGTTTTCTTAGTTTGAGCATTTAAGAAAGAAATCTGGATGAAATTTTCACTTGTGAGAAAGTTCTCAGATAATAATGTAATTTTTTCTTTCAGAGTCTGGGTCTGCAATGTTCTTTCCCATTTAGGAAATAGGCCTATAGCAGTGGTGGCTAACCTTTTTGGGGTCCTGTACCAAAAATTGTGTACGCACTTATGCACTTGCGCTCAAGTGCCAGCACCCAGAAGACAATGTATGCCCCCCACGCCCTTGCACATGTTTGCACAATCCTCCCCGCCCCCTTACCCCCACTGCACCTCCCAGCTGATTTTTGGCCTCCCAGAGGCTTGAGGAAAGCTTCTGCAGCCTTTGTAGGCCAAAAAATGGGCCCGTTTCATCACTTCCTGTATGTCCAGAAATACAGGAAGTGATGAAATGGGCCTATTTTTCGCTCTGCAAAGGCTTTCCTCAGCCTCTGGGAGGCCGAAAAAAGTCTCAAACAGGCCGAAAATCAGCCAGGAGATGTGCGCATGCATAGTGAGGTAAGTTTGCCTATGGCTCGCATGTTGGCACAAATGGCTCTGCATGCCACCTGTGGCACACGTGCCATAGGTTCGCCATCATGGGCCTATAGGTTGTTCTCTAGTTCCTCATTATTCCTTGTCAAGGAATAATTTGAGAGAAGACTTATCTAAAAAAACCAAATGTTATAAAGTTGAAAAGAATTAGAAAATATATTTGAATATTGATTCTTAGCTGTCCATGACTATTTTAATGTTTTGTACAGGAGAAGATAATTTGATCAGGTATCCCAGAAATCATTTGTAAAATTAGGGTAGACTCTACATTATGAGGTGTTGAATGAACAAATAACTGGTATGAAATAATTTATTTCAGAACTGGCCCAAGGCATTTTATTCCTGTAAAGCAGTGGTCCCCAACCTTTTTTGTACCACGGACCGGTACAATCCACGGACCGATCCACAGATCGGTACCGGCATCAGCACACATGACCAAGGCAAGGCAAGCCGAGTGAACGGCCAGCCAGCCGTCCCCCGCTTCTCCCCGCCACCTTCAACTCCTCCTTTGTACCTTCTTGCGGTCAATGGGTTTTTCAGGCTCTTTCTTAATCTCCTCCTGAGTAATGCAAGACTCCACCGCCATTGGGACGGCTCTTCATTCGAAGCCGCTCCCCCCCCTTCGTCGAAACTAAGACGCGAGGATTCCTTCAGCACCCAAACGCCGCTTTCCAACTGACGACCAACAAGCTCACCCGGAAGCACTTTCTCAGGCGCTGTTGAAACAAGATGGCGGTGCCCAAGCAAAATAGGTGGCCCAGTACAAAATGATCCACGGACCGGTACCGGTCCGGGGCCCGGTGGTTGGGGACCACTGTTGTAAAGCATTAGGCTCTTCACAGTGCTTTACAATGTTGCAATTAATGTAATGTAATTCTCCTATAAAATGCTTTTTGCTCAACTAGGTTCGTACCAGTGGTGGGATTCAAAATTTTCTACTACTGGTTCTGTGGGCATGGCTTGATGGGTGGGCAGGGGAAGGATACTGTAAAATCCCCATTCCCTCCCCACCCCACTAACCTGCTTTCCAGCTCCGTTCTCCTGCGCAGGGCAACAAAAGAAGACTCAGCCAATCAGCTGGCACTCGGGAGGCAAAGAATAGATGGGGGCAGGGGAAGTCAGAGGTGGTATTTGCTGATTCTCTGAACTATTCAGAATTTTCACTATCGGTTCTCCAGAACTGGTCAGAACCTGCTGAATACCACCTCTGGTTAGGAGCCTATATTTGATTTCTTTCTTTTTTCTTTTTGAAAAAGTTTTATTCAATTTTCACATATTACAGAAGAAAAAAAATGTTTTTTAAATGAACAGCATAATTCCAGGTTAACACATTTCCATTACAAACTTGACTTTCATTTCCTACTCATCTTTCACATTTGATAACTTGTCTTAATCTTACTTATATATTTTCTTTAATTTTAATCATCGAGCTTTTTCCATCTTATTTCATGAATTTTCCAAAACATTGCTTAATCGATTTCTTAGAATCCTTAGTGCATCATTATATATCTTCATATTCATTGTATTTTATATTCTTTTCTGTCAGGTCTGCAATGTACTAATCTATACTTAATTCAGCATTCCAAAAATTCACACATTTCCAACATAGAAAAAAACAGCAACAACAAAGCAACACCTCTATTATTGCCAATTTCAAACTGCCATCCCTGTGATTAACATATCACATAATTAATTCCCCCCTAAGATTCCCAGAGTTTGAGTCTGAGTTAACACTTTAAAAAAAGAAGAAAAAAAACCCACAATAATAACTTTTTGTTAATTACTACATTACATGTGTTTCTTTTAAGCCTGGGTCTCCAAGTTCCCCTTCTTATTACATAAAAAATATATCCAAGTTAAGAAAATTATACACAAAACAACATAATTAATCCCTTCATTTCATCAGAACTAATATTGTTTTCCCTTATAACATTGTTCCTGCTTTGTTTGCCATAGCTTATTAATTCATTTAGTATTGTTAATATCTTTATTCTGATTACCTCTCTTAATTTCATACAATAAAGAAAAGAAAAAACAAACAAACACTACAATAAGAGAACAATATCAGTCCCTATCTCCCATCTTAATAATATATATTCGACTATTTTCTGAACAAACTTATTATTTCTTATTTATTTAAACTAATCCTTATACCCGTGATGGTGAACCTATGGCACGTGTGCCAGAGGTGGCACGCAGAGCCATTTGTGCTGGCACGTGAGCTGCAGGCAAACTTACCTCACTGCACAGGTGCACAACTCACAGCTGATTTTCGGCTGGTTTGAGGCCTTTTTTGGCCTTCCAAAGGCTTGAGGAAGGCTTCTGCAAGCTTTGTAGGCCAAAAACTAGCCCCGTATTGTCATTTCCGGTATTTTCGGAAAAAGAGGAAGTGATGAAACGGGGCTAGTTTTTGGCCTAAAAAGCTTGCAGAAGCCTGCAGAAGCCTTCCTCAAGCTTTTGGGAGACCGAAAAAGGCCTCAAACCAGCCGAAAATTAGCTGTGAGGCACAGTGCAGGTAAGGGGGCAATGGCGGGTGGGTGGATTGCACGTGTAGGGGCGTGGGAGGGTGCACATTGCCTTCTGGGTGCTACCACAGGAGCACGAGCGTGCAAGCGCGTGCACAATTTTTGGCACAGGAGCCCAAAAAGGTTAGCCACCACTGCCTTATATACTTGTAGAGTCCCCATCTTTTAAATTTCAATCAACCATCATCTCTGTGTCTTTTAATTAAACAATTCCATTTCATTTTTATGTGCTTGCCATATTTCTTTCTTTCCTGGTCCTGTTTCATTCTTACCCTCTTTTTATCACTCCAATTTCTATCCCCCTCCTTTTTCATTACTCCTTTCTGGAATTTCCTTTCCTTCTATTTTCTCTCCTTTTGTTAGGTTTTTAATGCCTATATTTGATTTCTGATTGCTGCTTGTTGCATTCTATAATCAAGATCAGAGGTCTCCAAACTCGACAACTATGAGACTTGTGGAGTTCAACTCCCCGAATTCTCCAGCCAGCTATAGCTGGAGAATTCTGGGAGTTGAAGTCCACAAGTCTTAAAGTTGCCAAGTTTGGGGACTCCTAATCCAGATGCTGATAGTTTTGTAAGATTTGATGCTATGAACGGACTGTTGTTAATTTCAGGCTGTCTTATTTCTGAGGACTGCTTAAATAAAGATTGCATAGTTTCCAAACTTACGTTTCAATACTGTCACATTAGAGAAGTCAGTGGATAATATGTATTATTTTCATTTATATCTTCTTCCAGGAATTCGAAAAGATCGCAGAGGTGGCCGAATACTGAAGAACAAACGTCAAAGAGAAGAACATGATAGCAGAAACATAGGCACAGTAGCAGAGACAAGGGGCCCAAATCTCTGGCCAAGTCCGCTAATGATCACACATAGTAAAAAAAACAGCCCAGCCCTCTCCCTCTCCGCAGATCAGATGGTTTCTGCTTTGCTAGAGGCAGAACCTCCTATTGTCTATTCAGAATATGATCCTAACAGACCCTTCAATGAAGCTTCAATGATGATGTTGTTGACCAACCTTGCTGATCGAGAACTGGTCCATATGATCAACTGGGCCAAAAGAGTTCCAGGTAAGAATACTACCAAAATACTAATTTGAACAAATATTCATATTGTTCCACATTGGAAAACATACAACATATAGACACATGTGTCTATATGTTGTAATATGTTTTCCAATGTGGAACAATATGAATGTTTTACACCTGTTTGACAAATGACAACGCTTTCATCATGTTCAAAATGACATAAATCATTGTGGATATCATAGCATTAAGATGAAGTTAATTCATATTTAACTTCCACGTCAAAAATCTTTTGGAGGCAATTGAGTTGTCCACCACTTCAAGGAGATATCTGGATCAAATTTTATCTATTGCAACCGAAGTTTGGTAAATGTAGGACTAGTTTTTACTATGTTCTTTCTGCCTTCCCCTACAATATGGTATATAGCAGCATAAGATGTTTGTTTCACATCTTTGCATCAACATTAGTAATTAAAATGGGTTATGGTCTGTAAAGCAGAATCCATATTGCAAATCACATGGTAAAGATAAATATAAATGTTGCGCAATAATAACTAGAAAACTAAGGAACTGCTGCCCTCAACAGGCTTTGTGTACTTGATAAGGTGGTGTAGGAAGAATGTAGCTTCAATTGTTTTTGCATAATACTGCTTTCAGCCATTAGCTATGGCCTATCTTACTTTACCATACATATGGACTTCAATGTATATTTCAATGGTGGTATTCAGCCGGTTCACACCGCATCAGGCGAACCAGTAGCAAGAATTTGCGTGGGTCACCGAACTGTTAGTAAGTTCTGGCTGGCCACGCCCCCCCACCCGGTCGCCCTCCCGCCCGATGCTTGCTCACCCCACCCGCCTGCCTGACATTTGCCTAAGGTATTTCTTTCTTTTTTCCCCTCCCAATAATCAGCTGTAGATAAGATCAGCTGTGCCGGGATTCCCCTTGCTGAGGCCCAGGAAGGCAAAAAATGGAGGGAGGAGCTCAGCCCCCCCTCTATTTTTTGCCTTCCAGAGCCCCAGAGGAGCCTTGGGGAGCAAAAATGCCCCCAGAGGCTTTTCTGAGGCTAGGAAGCTCCCAAAATGGAGCTTGGAGGGGTGCTGTGTGCCCCTCCCATGCTCTGTTCCTTTTCTTCCTGAGCCCCAGAGGAGCCTTAAAGGAGCAAAAACGCCCCCCAGAGGCTTCTCTGAGGCTAGGAAGCTCCCAAAATGGAGCTTGGAGGGTGCTGCGCGCCCTCCATGCTGCCCCTCCCATGCTCTGTTCCTTTTCTTCCTGAGCCCCAGAGGAGCCTTAGGGGAGCAAAAACGCCCCCCAGAGGCTCCTCTGTGGCTAAGAAGCTCCCAAAAATGGGTGGGGGCTGCAAAAAGAAGCCATGCCCACCCAGGTACATGGCCATGCCTACCAAGCCACGCCCACAGAACTGGTAGTAAAAGTTTTTGAATCCCACCACTGGTATATTTGGCATGGTTTTTTCTTGTTTTGAACTGCTGTATTTCCTGGCATGTCTATAAACTTCCAACAGATCCAGCCAAAGCCAATGAAGTTGTTTGGAAAATCCCCCCAACCCCCCTGTGGACTTAAAGCTTCAAAAATTAAAACAAGCCTTTTGAAGTTAGCCCAATAACTAAATGGCAACAATTAAAACTCTTTAAAGATCTACAGTATTGGAAGCAGAGAGAAGTTGGGCAGCCAGATTTTTACTCAACCATAGACTGTCAACTGTATGTGTGATGGATTATGTCTCCAAAGGAGGAGGTGGCATGATGTAGTACCATGAAATAGCACTTTCCCAGGAAGAAGAGAGCATGTTCCAAGGAAGGGGACGAGACAAGAGACAATACAGCCCAAAGCTGGATTGGAGTCTGAGGAAGAGATTTAGCATAGCCATGTCCCAGAGTTTCCTAGGGTACATCTGTTGGATTAGAATGATATAGATTTAATTTGGCAAGAGTCTGTCTATAGGGTGAGAGCAAATAAAGAATTAAATTGTGGCTAATTTTGCTGCATATCCTAGGGGCCATTTTTAGGATTGTTGTCATCTTTATGCGCTTTCGGCAATGTCAAATTCCTTTTCTTTTCACCCAGAAGGGTTTTTTAGTCATTTATATGCAAATTCTCTTCCTGTTATTCTTTCTCTTGTTCCAAATGCAGCTCACTGCTATTGTCTGATTCGTATTTTGGGATAGTGGACTATAATTTAAGAGCCGACTACCTTGACTTACTTATATGTCATTGTAGATAATAGCATTACAACTAAATTATGTTTTAAGAAAGCAGTACTGAGCAAAGGTCTTGCTCTGGGTGGCCTAAATTGTCTCTTGCAACTTTATATAACTTTCCTTTCAATTAGAAAATGTTCTTGGTTTTCATGGGTAGCAAGTGGGAAATGAATTTGTGTAGCAATCTATTGAACTCAGAGGTAGGCAAACTGACCTTGTTAGATAATTTGGACTATAGTTCCCACCAGCTCTGGCCAGTTAGATGTTTAGAAACATTTGCAGCAACACAGGAAGTAGCACAAGGATTATGGGAGAAAGAAAGATCCATCCAGTCCTGGAATTCTCTCTATGAGTAGGCAACACAAATAGATTCACTTCCTATAGTTTCTCTTTCTCGAATCCAATATAAACTATAATGTGTAAGCCAAATTTGTTGCTGAAGCATACAGAGAATATTGTCGTCCTCTTCTCTGGAAGACAGTAATGTTCAGTGGGAGCTCAGTGTACTAACAAGTAGCTACAGAAGTTGGAAAAAAACAATTCTGTTTGTGAGGTGAGGTTTGTTATTGTTAATCATAGGCAAAATGTTTGGCATTGGTCTTAAAGAACTTGGGTAATTATTGACTTTCACTATAGTAGCTCTGTAGTTTAATGAGACATTAAAACATTACATTGGGCATGTAGGCTTTGAAGTTTCAAGATTATTCACAGCATTGTAGTTATTTTTTGTGGTTTCCTGAAGTGAAAAGATAAATACCTGACTTTTTTAAAAAAAAAAAAAAAGCTGCCAAACCTGCTGATTTTCTAAAGACATTGTTTCTTTTTAAATTTGTCTTAGTTAACCATCAGTTTTATTAAATTAAGAACATTATGATGAACCAATAATAGACATGTTTTTATCTGACATCAATAATCCTGATTTAAAAATTGCAAAATTGAAAATTACCCCTTGGATTTAATATTAATAATAATAATTTAGTAACTATATATACCATCCAACTCCCAGAGACTCTGGCCCACACTAATCAGTTTTATCCTCCTGCACTCCTCGATATTTGTTCTGTAGGGTCTGCAGTGGATACAATGATATTTACCATGGGTTTGGTCATTTGAATATTAGTGAGAGTTACTACTTCTTTGGATGCATTTATAACAAATTTTAAAAATTATCCAGTTGCAATTCCTAAATGCAGTGCTAGAATGTCATTATGGGAATCATTTTTTTTAAATAATTCACACAATATTTAGATTAGAATCCATATTGTGTACTTCTTAATTACTACCAGAGATATGTCCTACCATAATTTAATAATCCGGGCAGGAAAAGATCTAAAGCAACACAAATATTTTTGTCTTAGATGCTGGATGGAATTCAGCTTGGATACTCAACATTGCTGTGAATATTGTGAACTTTTAGGATTGAACAGACCCAAGCACACAAGAAACTTCTTGTGAACCAGATCGATTTGTTCTTTATTTGTAGTATTTCATGAGTACAAAATATTAGTTTCTCTGATTGATTGTTTTCAGTTAATTAACTAGACAAGGATTATATAGCCAGAACTTCAGCTCCCATCCCCTTTCTGGCTTCTGCTTTTAAAGAAATGTGGTAAATTGCTTTATGGCCTAATTGTATTGTCCATGTGATTTTCTGTTCCAAGATAAGTGCCCTGCCTAACCAAACTGCTTCTGCTAATGTGGCAGCATTCTATCCTAAAAGTATATAGCTGTAATTTAATTTCCCAGAGAGTGAACCAAAGCTTTCAGGTAAAGCTTAGCTGGCAACCATCCATACCCTAACCTAAATCTTCTTTTCGGTATCTCCAGAGCCTCTTCTCTCTCTGAATCTCAGTACCAGGAGACAGATCCTACACCATGTCTTCCTGGCATAATGATCTCTATGCCGATTCCTCTTTGGGATTCTTAAATCAGCCTGAAACCTGCATCTGTTCAGGAACCCACTATTATTTAATTTCATTTTGATTTGCTAGCCATTTCTCTTCTATTTCTGTTCCAAGTCTATTCCTCCTCTCTCCTCCTGCTGAGAGACTTTTTCTGACAGGAAAAAAATGAGCTGTTTCTTCCCAGTTCTTCTGAAGTGTTAGGTTATCACATAAGTAGAGTTTATATAAAAGCCAGTTTTTTTGTAATAGTTAAAGCAAGAGGCTAGAAACCAGATGACTGACTTTTAGTCTCACTTTAGGCACAAAACCAGCAGGGTGACTTTGGGCCAATCATTCTCTCTCAGCTTTAGGAAGAACACAATGGCAAACTACTTCCAAAATCTTACTAAAAAGTGCAGGAATTTGTCCAGTCAGTTGTTAGGAGTCAAGAATGACTTGAAGGCATGTGCACAAATGTGATGTGTGTGTGAGAGAGAGGGGGAGAGAGAGGGAGAGGGAGAGAATATCATATGACAGGATAGTAGGCAATCTTTTCTTCCTCCTTTCTGTCACAGTGAGATTTGCCAGGATTTTAAATGATTACTAACCTACCCAACCCCTATGTAACCAACCCCTATGTAACACAAGCTATTTTTCCCTCAAGCAAATATTTGGTCATATATTTGTCCATATGTACATATGCACACTGTTTGATATGAATCTGGCAATTTATAAATATTTCCAATATTTGAGGAGAAGAACTGATACTTGAACTTTAGCTCTGCTAAAAAATACCCCTAAGAATAAAAATGTATTTCTTCTTTCTGTACCATACCAGGAAGATGGTGATAGTTCTGGATCCACCTAATTAGTGTAACTAATTCAGTTCTTGGTTAGTTGGGTGGAAACTCTCTGAAATTTTGCATCCCTTTACCAATTGCTCCCTTATGTCCTCAGGCAGCTGTGCTTACAGTGAGATAATGGCAGTGGAATGGTTTACAGCAGACTTGATCATAAACTTCCGAAAGGATGTTAAAGGAAGTACAACAAAAGATGTGTGCAGGGTTTGAAAATATTTTAATTGCTTTGATCCTTGTGCACTGCACTGCACATCTGTGCTGTTTCTAGAACTGTGTGGCTTTTTTCAGCCTTCTACATAACTGCTTTAAGAGTCTTGTTAATATTAATTGAATTGATTTGTTAAAACAGCCACACCTTTATTCTAGAAGCCTGAAAGGAAGTTGGAGTGCTTTAATGAGTACAGTGAGGTGCTATGAGCCAAATTACTTCTGAATTTTTTTTTTTTTTAAGAGTGCACAACTCTAGTAAAGAAGACTGAGTGCAAATATAGCTCAAAGCTCTAATTTCAGTCTGGGTGATGGATTGATTGCCTTTCTGGCTGGAAGATACCAGAACCTGTAACCCCCTAATTAAGTCAAGATCTTTAAAGAGGTTAATACAGAATTGGAGATAGAAAGAAATCTCCTTCACCAACCATTGGTGAGTGGTCAAAGGTCAAGGATGACAAAATGATGAACAAGGCATCACTATGGTGCAATGCAGTACAACTCCTTTTGTTCATGTGTTCTTGCATGCATGAATAAAAGGGACAGTCTCTATCACAAAAAATGTGATGCTGCTTTTGTCATTTTGACAAAAAAACCCTCTAATTCTGTAGCTGCTTCTGTTCGCTAAGAGGATTTTATTCTCACTTAGTGAGAAATAAAGTAATGTAATGAACTCACTTCTTGTCAGTGTAAGTATACCCTTTATTTATTTCTATATTTCTTTTCTTCTGCTTTTCTCCATGGTTTTTCTTTCTCTCTGTAGCCAAGGTTTACCTCATCTCTTGCTTTCCCTCACTGTTCTGAAATGAAGGTATTAGCACACATAACTCAGTAGTATAGACCGTTTCAGTAAAGTAATCATTTCCAAAGCATTTCTAATTAGGACCTATGCCAAAAAAGTTCTGCGTTTCTTTTGATAACCATTATTTAGTTTGATAGAAAATTCATTAATTCTGACTTTTGTTAAAAAAAAAGAGAAAGAAAAAATTTAGTGATTCCCTTGGGTGGGATATAAAGTTCTCTATTTATTAGAGGCTGAGAAATTTGTGTTAGTTGAGTGCCATCAAGTCATATTTGATTCGTAGTGACCACATAGATAGGTCTTCTCCACTGATCACCACTGTCAACTTATTCTTTTCTTTCCTTCCACTTTTCCCAGCATTAAGGACTTTTCCAGAGAGCTTGGTCTTCGCATAGTGTGTCCACAGTAGAATAAGTTGAGTCTGGTCTTTTCTGCCTTGAGTGAAAACTCTGGGTTGATTTGTTCAATGATCCATCAGTTTGTTTTCTTGACTGTCCATAGTATTCTCAGGAATCTTCTCCAACACTAAAGTTCAAAGGTGTCAATACTCTTCCTATCCTGATTCTTTAAGGTCCAACTTCCACTTTCATAGTGTGTCACAAAGAATACTATGCTTGTATGATTCAGATCTTTGCAGATACCAATCATGGCATTTCAATATCTTTTCCAAGATCTTCATGACTGCTTTTCTGAGTACTGGGATGCAATATTTCTTGATTGCTTGTTTCTTTACTGTTAATGGTTCATCCTAAAAAGTAGAACCTATCCACTATTTTGATATCTTCATTGTCAGTTCTAAGGTTAGTTGTTCTATTGTCATTAGTTTGGTCTTTTTATATTTACCGTCATTTTAATTTTAATTTTGCCATATTCTTTGATCTTTAGCACTTTGGCTTGCAAATCCTTCGCATTTTTAGCTATCAGGGTAATACTATCAGCATAGTGCAGGCTATTGATGTTTCTTCTTCCAGTTTTAAAACCATACTCATTTTCTTCCAATTCAGTTTCCCCAATACATATTCCACATATAGTTTGAATAAATAAATGGAGAATATTAAGCCATGTCTCCAGGGGTGGTATTCTACTGGTTCGTGCACCGGTTCTATAGAACTGGTTGTTATGATTATGCGCAGTTTGGAGAACTGGCAAATTGTGCTCCTGGCTGGCCCTTCCCCTCTGCACCTGTCCCTCCCCTCCCTGCCCAGTCAGTCCTTATCATGTATGTGCAACATTGCGCACATGCCCAACATCGCTGACTGCATTCTTCCCTGCCCAGTCACTCCTTAAGGTATTTCTTTTTTTCCCCCTCATGATGATCAGCTGTGCCAGAATTCCCCTCGCTTACTTACTGCTTCGCCCAGGAGGCTTCCCTGAGGCCCAGGAAGGCAAAAAATGGAGGAGGTGCAGCACCCCCCCCATCCCCCTCCATTTTTTGGCTTCCTGGACCCCAGGGAAACTTCCTGGGAGCAAAAACGCTCTTCTGGAGGCTTCCCTGAGGCCCAGAAGGCCCCTAAACAGAGCATGGGGTATGTGCCAAAAAGCCATGCCCATGACTGCTTTTCTGAGTACTGGAATGCAATATTTCTTGATTGCTTGTTTCTTTACTGTTAATGGTTCATCCTAAAAAGTAGAACCTATCCACTATTTTGATATCTTCATTGTCAGTTCTAAGGTTAGTTGTTCTATTGTCATTAGTTTGGTCTTTTTATATTTACCGTAATTTTAATTTTAATTTTGCCATATTCTTTGATCTTTAGCACTTTGGCTTGCAAATCCTTCGCATTTTTAGCTATCAGGGTAATACTATCAGCTATTGATGTTTCTTCTCCCAGTTTTAAAACCATACTCATTTTCTTCCAATTCAGTTTCCCCAATACATATTCCACATATAGTTTGAATAAATAAATGGAGAATATTAAGCCATGTCTCCAGGGGTGGGATTCTACTGGTTCGTACCGGTTCTATAGAACTGGTTGTTATGATTATGCGCAGTTTGGAGAACTGGCAAATTGTGCTCCTGGCTGGCCCTTCCCCTCTGCACCTGTCCCTCCCCTCCCTGCCCAGTCAGTCCTTATCATGTATGTGCAACATTGCGCACATGCCCAACATCGCTGACTGCGTTCTTCCCTGCCCAGTCACTCCTTAAGGTATTTCTTTTTTCCCCCCTCATGATGATCAGCTGTGCCAGAATTCCCCTCGCTTACTTACTGCTTCACCCAGGAGGCTTCCCTGAGGCCCAGGAAGGCAAAAAATGGAGGAGGTGCAGCACCCCCCCATCCCCCTCCATTTTTTGGCTTCCTGGACCCCAGGGAAACTTCCTGGGAGCAAAAACGCTCTTCTGGAGGCTTCCCTGAGGCCCAGAAGGCCCCTAAACAGAGCATGGGGTATGTGCCAAAAAGCCATGCCCATCCAGTCACATGACCATGCCCACCTAGCCACACCCACAAAACCGGTTGTTACAAAATTTGAATCCCATCCCTGCATGTCACATTCCTTTACCAATATGGAATCATTCTGTTTCGCCAAATTCTGTCCAGACTGTGACTTCCTGACCTGTACATAAGTTTCTGATGAAGACAATGAGATATTCTAAAATTTCCAATTTTCCTGAGCACTTTCCACAGAATCAGAGGCTTTTCTATAACCAATGAAACAAACGTTGACTTCTTTTTGGTATTCTTTGGCTTTCTCAATTATCCATTTTGTATTAGCAATAACATCTCATGCTCCTTTCCTAAAACCAGCCTAAAAATAGGGGATCTCTTTTTCCACATAAGGCTCCTATCTGCATTGGATGATCCTAAACATTATTTTGCTAGCATGTGGAATTAAGCATATTGTACAACTGTTTGCACACTCTCTTAAGCCTCCTTTTTTGGTATTGGAATGTAGATCTTCTAATCAGTTGGCCATTGTGTCCTCCAGATTTGCTGGTATAGCTTGGTTACAAACTTGACTGATGCTTCTTCTGTTGCTTGCAGTGAGTATTCAATCAGTTTCTATAGCCTTCCAACTTGATAAGGACCATAGTGCTGATCATCTTCTAATATTAAAGACTCTTAAAAGTAAGGAATAACTTGTCAGATATCTTGGGCACTGACTTCTCTACTGCATAGTGTTTCAGTATATTCCTTCCACCTTCTCTTAATCTGAATGTCCATTGAATGTCTATTGGCATCCAATTTGAGGTTGGAACAATCTTTTGCGTTCAGAGTTTTTTTTCAAAGACTTTGCTTGTTTTTACATTTCTGTTTCCATGTTTAGTGTCTTTATAGGTGTTGTAATATGCTGTCTTGTCTCTTCTAAAACTCTTTGTTAAGTTCCTTTCTGATATTTTTATCTTTCTTGGCTTTGATTCTCTTCTTTTCTTGGCAATTTTCATGGTTTGCTCTGAGTTTGCTTTCTTCTCTTTCTTAATTTTTGGCAGTATCTTTTCATATCCAACCTTAATGACCTATTTAAGTTCATTCCATAATTCCTCAATGAAGTTAAGGACTTCAAAGCAATTCCTTGAAAATGGTGATTCAAGATCATATTGTAGAAATTGATTGGCTTTTTTCTTCTGTCACTTATAATCCACACGTGAGAAGTTCATGACCTGTTCTACAGATAACTTTTGACCGTATCTTTGATGCTATAATTGACATCCTCCACCTCTTTTTAGCAATAATGGAGTCAAATTTTATTTCTATATACTTCATCTGATGATATCCATGTATTCAGGAATCATTTTGTTTGTTTGAAGACAGGGTTAGCTATGAATCATTGGAGTGGCAGAAATTAATAAATTGGCCTCTTACTTCATTTCAGTTTTCTAAGTCATATAATCCAACTACATTTTCCTGTTTCCTGTTTCCAACTTTGGTATTCCAGTCTCTAATCACAAGAGGCACATGCTCTGTAGATTTCAAATTGAACTTGGTCATAGAGGAGCATTGTTTTCATCCTGTGCTTCGGTGGTTGGAGTATAAACTTGTATGATCGTCATATGAAAATATTGTCCATAAAGTCTACTATATATTATTTGGTCATTGATTACATGTAGTCAGGTAGTCTTCTTGTTATACTCTTCATAACTATAAAACTATTTCTTCTTCATTTTTCATGTCTTGAGTAATAAACTATGTGATGTTTTGACTAAAGGTATTCCATCCCATTCCATCTCAATTTGCTGATGCCAAAGAGGTCGATTTATAGTCATTTCATTTTATCTTTCACTGCTTTTGTCTGTTCATGCTTTTTGTGTTCTATGCTCTGTTGAGGTAATTCCCCGTTAGGAGAATGAGCGCATACAGGGAGACGTAGTGAGAGTAATGTTGAATAATACACACACAGCACACAGATACACTGTGCAGTAAATGTAGGTTTTTACTTTTAGAAATGTTAAGCAAAGTTCAAAATAAGCAGTCCAAAGTCATTCACAGGTAAGATCAGTCAGTTTTCATCCAGGGATAATCCAATAACAAAGTCCAGTATCAAAAACAGTTCAGTATCAGACTTACATCAAATCCAAGAATAACAGTCAATTAGGAAGAACGGCAATACTCTCCAACAGAAGGAAAAACAGAGACTCACTGAGACACACTCTCTTCTGAGACTAAGACTAAGACACACACTCCAGAAACACCAGAACAGGAACTAAACAACCCAGGTTTCTGGCTCTATCTTATGGACGTTTGAGAAACCACACCCAATTACACTTTTGCATTTTCTTAAAGAGGCAGTATTAAAATGTCTATCCTGGTTTATATATTGTCCAACCCAAATAGCTGTTAGGTGACTTACATTCCTAACATGCTCCTACTGTAATTGTATCTTAGTCTCAATAATCCTAAACCAGTTGAACGTAGACTTTGTTATTGACTTTCAAACCTGGCTACTATTAATTTTACAGTCTGTTATGCAGATTATTACAGTTTAAAGTCTGTTGCTGAGCAACTTCAAAAAAGCTGAATTATGTTTGGCTTTTGAGGTGAGAATGGTAAGATTTGCAGTTTCAAATTGTGTGAGGAAGGGAAGGGGAAGAGGTGAACCAGAAAAAGCTTCCCTTCTGGGAGCAAAGTCCATTTATAATAAATTGTAAGTGAAAGCCAAATTGCTGACAGTTTTAACAAGATCATAGTGAAAGGAACATTTAGGCACAGTCAGAGCCTAGATAGCTGTGAAATGTTTACATTTGTAGAAATACAAGAAATTTATTTCTGGCTGTAATAAAGGATGAAAATGCAAGCAATGTCATTGTCAATGTCTTTTAGTGGCATTGTGCAAAATGAATTAACAATTTGCTGCTGAAAAGTAAATTTTATAAATTGCCTTGCAAACTCGGCAAACATATTTGGTTTAGTTCTCCCATTGTCTAGAATATGGGTGGGAAACTTCGCTTGACTGAGAACTCTATTTTCATGGGAGTCATCTGTGAAGGATTTGACTACATACCAGCATTGGGTAGGACTGAAACAAGTGACAGGAAGAACCAAAACCATAAAGGATGGGAGCGCCAATTCTTTTACTTTTTCTATTTCTGAGATCTGTTTTCCTTTGTTTCAGTACATCAAACGCTGGAGATCACACAGATCACTCCAGAGATTGGAGTTAATCTCTCTTTTGGTGTAATTTTGAAATTAGGCTAATGCTCCTTATCTCCAATCTACACTTAGGGATGAAAATCTCCTCTCCAGCCAGTTCTTTCTCCTCTCTCCTCTCCCCTCCCTTTTCTTTCCCTCCCCTTCTCTCTTCTCCTCATGTTTTTATGTAAATGTACTTTCATAATAGATAATTTCACAATTGGACAAAAAAGGCTTGTAATAAGCTCTGAATAACTGCACTGATGTTTTGCCTTTCTTAAATAGCAGCTTAATGTTTTCCTTTCCTCACAGTGTTAAAATTTGAGGTCATCCATTGAAATGAAACGTAGAATTCCAGGCTAGACAAAATGTGGTAAAACCTAAATTTAACAGACTGTTCTGGGACAAAGAGTGTCTGTTACACTTGAATATGTATTATGTGTGTCAATTTACATCATTTGTGCAATTACCTATTCGACATAAATAGTACCAATTGCATTTAACCATGATTTTACAGCTATCAGTCCATCAAATGAGGGTGAAGTCCAGGTGAAAAATGTCTCTGAGCTATCTAGAGTCCATTAAACTGCTAAATTAAGTTTAATGTACTTTGTCACAGAGAGTATTATGAAATTGTCTGTCAGCAATGGAGGGAACAGCAATCAATTTGCATAATTTTAAAAGAGCCTAGCAGATTTATGTACAGCCAGGCTATCAGTGGCTGCTAAAATACTACTGGCTATTTACCACCTCTTCACTATCGGCTGCAGCTTTATATAGCACTTAGGCTTATATAGCGCTTTACAATGCTCTACAGCCCTCTCTAAGAGATTTACAGAGTCAACATATCTCCCCCAACAATCTGGGTCCTCATTTTACCGACCTCAGAAGGATGGAAGGCTGAGTCAACCTTGAGCCAGTCAGGATTGAAGGAATCAAACTCCTGGCAATGTGAGCTGATTGTTAGAAAGCTACAGTGCAAAAGTTTGTTTTGATACAGTCCAGTCTTGTTAGCTTCCCAAATACATCCTGTTGGCCACTGTGAGATGCAGTATAACAGATGAAGTGGGATTAGTTAATCCTGAGGGGAATTTGCTCTTGGTATAGTCCATGCTGCTTCCTTCTGGATTACTTTTCAGAGACGCTTATGAGTTTCCCTTAGTAATAACCTGAAGATCTATTGTTTGCATGAATCTTCTCTGATTTATTTTCTTCCATTGGCAGAACATTCTTTTCTTTGCTCACTATTTCTTTGTATGGCAGAGCATGACCATATTTCTATCCGCTACGCTAGAAAAAATATTCTAGAGTACCCCCTAAAGGTAGGCAGCAATTGATTTAAAAGCTAAAATCTTATTTTTTTTGAAATATAGTCAGTTCTGGACTTGATTTAAGTATGCAGGTTATATGTATAAAATTTGTGAGAACGTCTTCATACATTAATTTTTGTATGCTCCTGTAGGACGATCTTCTATCTCCATCTTATTTAGCTGTTACATTATCTAAAACGAAGGCCATTCTTCACTTATCATTATTTTTTATCCAGTGACATCTGTCATACTCAGTGACACTACACTGTTTTTCAGAAATCATCCTTCTGCCCCCACATTCAAGCAATAGATTAAGCCAGTTGTTTGTTTTGCTCTTTTCTAGATTTGGCCATGAATGAACCTAAAAACGTCATGTTGTTTTCTAAAGATGTTTTTAGTTAAAATCTGTATTCCTACATGAAGCTGATCCCTGAGTGAATGAAAGCCTTTCACAGAAATTAGGAGAGAACAGACTTATTCCCCCAGTCTCCCTTTGAAATTTTTCAAACAGGATTCTTTCAAAAGGTCCAATGCTCAGAATAATATAGAGACCTGATAACATATTCATGTGGGATTAAATTTACATATTTTTGTTTTTAAATTATGCTACATGCAGAGTCTTCTGATTTGAATCCAAATCAGATGATGAATTCATCCTTATTTCCTTACAGATTTCCAAGGAAATAAGTCTCAAGAGGAAACTGCATGACAAAACATAGTCTGACAGCTCTTGTACTACCTAGAAATTATTTATTTATTATTAAAATTATTAAATTTCTATGCTGCCCATCTCACTGAACTGACTCCAGGTGGTTACAGTCATACAATTAAACTACAATATAAAAAATAAATAAAAACCATACATTTAAATTCAGTTAAAATTCAATTAACCAAGATGGAGAGGAAAGTATGCATGGGTTGGAGGTAGGACATGTCTAATTAATTAACCACATCCAAGATGCCACACCTCCACTGGGGCTTTTACTCCTTAAAACCTCTGTATTATTGGCAATACCAAGAAGAAAAGGACTCCTAAGGGACTTTACTCATTTTGAATTGAAAGATTATTTTTGCAATCCCAATGAGATTGTGGCCTGTAGCATATCTCCTATTTTCCAAATACTGAAAGAGCATAGAGAGAACAAAGTTGTAGAACGACTTGAATGGTTGTCTTGACTTGATTGTCACAAGTCTTTCTGTCATATTTGGGAAATAGAAGATTACCATCATCCTCAGGCCATTTGCCATATCATGTACTCAGAAGGGATTTGCTAAGACATGGGTCCCCAACCCTTAAGCCATTGCCCATTACCGGGTCTTGAGTCATTCATAACCAGGCTGCAGAACTGGTAGGCAAGCGCATGTGTGCACATCCCCACTTGTGCGAGCAGCGGGGGAGCACATGTGTGTGCCTGCCTATTGCTTATGCAGAACTATCCCCTCTCCCCCTCCCCGATGGTCCACAAAGGTGGAAAGGTTGGGGAACACTGTGCTAAGGTACCATGTGAATGCCACTGTAACAATGAACCCAAGTGGCCAACATTCAAATCATTAAATGGCACCAAAATTACCATTTGTTCATCATGATGTTAAAGGAACAATAACTATGTCAATAAGCCATTCTCTCTCAACACAATCTATGGCTCAAGAGTCTTGTTTGGGGAATGGGAGGAGGAGGGAGCCCTGCATAAGATAAATATCTAAATAAATGGTTGATGACCCTGGTAAAAATTCTTGGAGCTGAGCAATGATTTAGAGTCAAAGGTTCATTAGTTGAAGCACACATGACAGAGGAGACAGGAGATATCTGCAGCTCCTTAAACCAAATTCATTTTCTGTGGACTCTAAGCTGCTTTTCTGCCTTCCAATCTGAAACCGTGCACAACTGTGCATTCATTAAATCAGGATTATATCCTTTGCCCAAAGTTCCTTGAAAAAGTTGGGACACCTGAAATTCAACAATTACATTGAACTTGCATGTTACAATGTGGTTAAGAAACAGAACTCAGAGACATTGTAGGAGAAGAGCAATGTTAAGTCTTTCTGACTTTTTTATTACCGTCGATCTCATACAACAAATTCAAGTTTGTTATAGCCAAGTGATTTTTAGGAACTGCTGCTTATTACCTGATTCTGATTCTTCAAGAAGGAAATAAAGTCCAAATTAGACACCCTCAATTCCACTTCAAGAGTTAATAATAATATAAACCTAACACAAATCATCCATTTGTGACATTCCCACAGAGCATTGGAAGCATTTTCTTCCTGCAATTGCATTTGTTAAATTCCTAAAATTATTTTGCTTTTTCCTTTCTCCAATTTTTGAGCCTGAAAGCTGAGGAAAACAGTTCTTTGTGTTTTTTGTACAAAAAAGATTATTCATATTAAAAAATATTTTTTTAAAAAAGAATAAATTGAGATTTCCCCCCCATAAATATTTGATTGATCCAATTCACTGAAATTATCAGTGTACTGTACAGATAAAAATAAGGTAATTAAAATAATGTAAGAATGATAGAAGTACAGCTACATCTCTCTTTACATCTATAAATCCACAAACTGACAGGTTTCTTTTAAATAAGTAGGCTATATAGTTTGCTTTTTTTTTTTTTGCTTTATTAATAATGCCAACAGATTAATAATGGTATTATTGCACCAATTATAATGCACAAATGGCAAATGTATATTTAGATATTACAAATACTAACAATGAATATTATCTGGATTTTTAAATAGCAGTGTAAACTCCGATTATGATTAAAAAAAAAACAACTAAAAAAAATAGAAAAGAAAGAAGCCTGAAAGCTTGTATCATATACCAAACAACTCAACAAAATTTGACCAGCTTTCTCAAAATTACACTTTCTCACTTTTCCAACAGAAAAGAATCAGTTCAAATGTTGATGAATATTACATGTAACCATCTGCTGTTGCAAATAAGTTGTAGTCGTAGATGTATCTTTTCACTATCCTGTCTACCTGCCAATTATCCCGATATATTCCAAACAATAAGGATATAAATATGAAGTATAATTAATAATCCTGGGAATTTTAAATAAAAGTATGACAATAAGAGCATAATGCTCCAATTCTTGTAATATAACTCCAATAGCAAGACAATCGTAGACAATCTTTATGAAATCATTGTTGAATTTTAAGAAAAAAGGAAGGCTAATTAGAGTTTTAAAATTGCCTGCTCCTGATTTGCAAAAAATCAACACTCTAGCTCATTGTTTCTCTTGACTGCTTATAAACACAAGACTTTAAAATCTCTGTTAAATTCTTTTAAGAATGCCCACAATATAGAGCTAGCTGTGGCATAGACCCAAAAAAGGTCAAAAGTTGAATCAGACGGGAATCTGTGCTACATCAGTTTCAGTTGTTCATTCTTAGTGTGCTGTATTAGCATACTCCAAACCCTCGCAAACTGATTGGTCCAGACGGACAGCGACCTGATTGGTCGAAGCCCCGACCGTGATTGGAGCGCTAAGAATCTACCGCGATTGGCTGTGCCGATCGTGGGAGATTCAAAGCGCTGCCATTGGCCGCCGAGCCGCGAGCCAGCCCTATATGAAGGGCTGCCGTGGCTTGTATTTTTCAGGCTGTTCCTATTCCCAATAAAGAGCTGAACTCACTAGAATGGTCTCGCGTCTCCTTCGAACCAATCCACTTCAGATCTAACACTGACGACGAAGGTGGGATTGTGAGACAAAGAGACCACCCAGCACGTGGCGGGCGGCACACAGCAGCAAGCAGCATGGCGGCATCAACTCACCACCCGCACCCTTCAATCCCGCTACCGAGGACTGGGAATCCTATACCGATAGGTTCCAGATGTTTCTCGAGTAGCAATCTTAAAGATGCCAACGGCCCACAAGAAACGGGCCGTATTCCTCACACACTGCGGACCGGCGGTGTTTAAAATGGCCAAGGCCTTGGCCAAGCTGGAGGACGTCAAGACCATGGAGTGGGGTGACCTCGAGCCCCTGCTACAAAGCCACTACGCCCCATCGTGCCCATCCTCATCCGGCGGCATGATTTCTACAGGCGGGACCAGCGAGGGCAAGGGGCTTGGCGACTTCATAGTGCCCTACGAGATTTGGGTGGCCTGTGCGAGTTCGCCGATCTGGGCGAGGCCCTGCGAGACCGCGCATCCTGGGACTCCGAGACCCCATTCTCCAGAGCCGCATCATGGCAAAGGGCGACATCTCCCTCGCTGATGCGCTCACAGAAGTAGCCGCGGCTGAAGCGGCCAAGAAATCAGCGGCTCGGATGCGGCAATCGAGCATCGCGCCACGAGCAGCAACCGGCGAGACGACACCGAACCCCAAAAAGCGACCCAAGATCGACCACCAGGACACAACCACGCACCATGGCGACATTGACTCCTTATCAGAAACCGGGGACGAGGAGGAGGAAATCCACCACCTGCAAGCAGCACGAGGGCGACGGGAACCCCGAGGTCGTAAGTTGAGGTTCCAGTGCGCCGGCTGTGGAGGCGATCACCCCCGTTCGGACTGCTGGTTCCTCGATGCCGTTTGCCGGCAGTGCGAGAAGCGGGGGCACATCGCCAAGGTGTGCAGAAATAAAAAACACTACAGCCCGCGGCAATGAGACGGCAGCCCACGGAGGCAGGAGAACAACCCCACCAGATACCGAGACCGCCAGACGGAGAGCCGCTGGAGCCAAGAGGGTCGGAACAGGCGGCTCAATGAGGCAAGACAAAGGGAGGAAACACACCAGACCGTCGTCGTCGGCCATTCCTCCACAAGCGACGCCAGGAAGGTATATGTGACGGTGGGGATAGAAGACCAGCCATGCGACATGGAGGTGGACTCCAGGTCCTTCCTCTCCATGGTCTCATGGCACACCATCAAGCGTCTGGTTCCCTCCATCCGCCGCAAGGAATTAGAAGACCAAACACTAACCCTCAAGGACTACCAGGGAAACCGCATCCCTGTAGTTGGCAGAGGCAATTTTAAAGTCACCTTCAAGAACCACACCAAGTGCTACCCTGACCATCGTCGACCGGGATCGGCCGAGCCTGTTGGGATTACAGTGATTCGCAGCCCTAGGCATTGAAGTAACCGGAATCCACCGCAGCACAGAGTCGGACTAGGAAGCGGCGCTCGTGGAGGACTTCCGGGAAGTTTTCGACGACAGCCTAGGCAAGTACCGGGGGTCCCCTATCTCTTTAATATAGACCCGAGCATCGCACCAATCCGCCTCAAGCCCAGACGAGTGCCATTTGCACTCAAGCCCAAGATCGATGAGCAGCTAGATAAGCTCATCGCGCAAGGGGTACTGGAGCCAATCGATCATGCCAGGTGGGAGACCCCCATAGTCACCCCCATCAAGCCAGATGGGTCCGTGAAAATTTGTGGGGACTATAAGGCCACCCTAAACCACGTGCTTCAGCAAAGCGCATATCCCGTCCCAGTAGTGCAGCACCTTCTGCACTCGCTGGGGGGAGGCCGGATCTTTGCAAAACTCGACCTGGCACAAGCCTATCAGCAACTGCCGGTCAACGCCGCAAACCGCCCGAAGCCCAGACCATCGTAACGCACCGGGGGCTTTCCATTGCAACCGGCTCCAGTTCGGAGTCAGCGTGGCACCGGGGTCTTCAAATCCTCATGGAAAGACTCCTCCAGGGCATAGAGGGGTGGTGCCCTACTTTGATGACGTCTTGGTGGCGCATGGAAAATGAAAAGCAACTAGAAGCCCGGCTGAGGAGGTACTGAAGAAATTCAGAGACTCAGGACTCAAAGTCAAGAAAGGGAAGTGTGTCAGCTATGGGCTGAGAGGGTTGAGTTCCTAGGGTACCTCCTAGACAAACAAGGGATCCACCCCACAGAAAAGAAACTGAGAGCCATAAGGGGAAGCACCACGACCCAAAAACAAAAACGGAACTGCAGGCTTTCTTGGGACTGTTAAACTTTTACAATGTCTTCCTACCTCAAAAGGCGACATGGCGGAACCGTTGCATAGGCTGTTAGATAAAACAGCCACCTGGACCTGGGGAGCACGGGAGGAGAGCGCCTTCAACAACACAAAGAACCTGCTAACATCTGACGCGTACTAATCCAGTACAGCGAGACCTGCCATTAACGGTAACATGCGACGCACCGCCTTTTGGGATCGGGCGCCATCCTCAGCCACCAGCTACCAGGCGGGAGGGAAGCACCCATCGCCTTCTCATCAAGGACACTTTCAAAGCCGGAGCGGAACTACAGCCAGCTCGACAAAGAGGCTTAGCAGTCGCCGAGGCGTCAAGAAATTTAATACCTTTAGTGGGACTTTTACAATCTGTCACGGACCACAAGCCGCTGTTAGGGATCCTGGCAGGAAATAAGGCCACACCGAACATTCTATCACCAGACAAGGTGGTCATCCTTCTGCCCCCACATTCAAGCAATAGATTAAGCCAGTTGTTTGTTTTGCTCTTTTCTAGATTTGGCCATGAATGAACCTAAAAACGTCATGTTGTTTTCAAAGATGTTTTTAGTTAAAATCTGTATTCCTACGCCATGAAGCTGATCCCTGAGTGAATGAAAGCTAACAGAAAGTCCTCCTGGCGCGAGTCCTAAGCTGGGTTGGAAAAGGTGGCCGGAAGGGGACAAGGACGAACTATTCAGACCCTTCAGAAACAGACAAACTGAACTCTTTACCGAGAAGGGCTGTATACTTTGGGGGGACAGAGTGGTAATTCCAGAAACATTGCAAAAAAGGGTATTGGGAATGCTGCATGAGGGTCACCCAGGGATGGTTAAGATGAAAAGCCTGGCCAGAAGCTATGCATGGTGGCCAGGCATGGACAAACAAATCGAAACCTGGGTAGCCAAATGCAGACAATGCCAAGAATCCAGACCCAGTCCTCCCACCGCCCCAATACATGAGTGGGAAACACCAAGAGGACCGTGGTCTCGGATTCACATAGACTTCAGGGCCAACCAAGGGGCACATGTACCTCATCACAGTAGATGCTTATTCCAACTGGCTGGAGGTAAGCACCATGAAATCAACCACAACGGAGGCGGTAATAAGGAAACTGGGCAAACTCTTTGCCACACACGGCCTGCCAGATATAATAGTGTCGGACAACGGGCCCCAGTTCACCGCACTAGCGTTTGAACAATTTCTGACAGGCCAGGGCATACGCCATGCGTTAACCGCGCCGGCAAATCCGGCGGCGAACGGACGGGCGGAACGCATGGTCCAATACACAAAAAAAAGCCATCCAGAAAATAGAAGCAACCAACATACAAGACAAAATCAATAAAATGTTCCTCATTCAACACATCACACCTAGCGCAACCACAAATAGAAGCCCGGCAGAACTAATGATGGGCAGAAAAGTACGGTCAACGCTAGATAGAATGCACCCCACGTACACCCCTGACAACCCCACGGGCTCTTCCAGCAAACACAGAGAATTCAACATAGGGGTCGCAGTATACGCGAAAAACCTATCAGGGGAACCACTCTAGATACCAGCAACGATCACCCAAATAACCGGCCCCGTATCATACCGACTAGAAACAAGCGACAGGAAAAACTGGAAACGGCACATTAACCAACTGAGGTCCAGAATAGTCAACAACCATACAACCGAGCAAGAAACTAGAAGGGGGGGGCGAAACGGCAAGCATTAAAGAAAGAGGGACACCCCTAGCGCAAGCTGAACAGCCCCCACCCAGAACAAATAACCCACAAATAAACCAGTCCTACTCACCAGTAAACGCAGAACCTACAGAACAGGCAACCCCGGAATCGTCACCGGGAAGGAGCAGCCAGGCCAGTTCAACCAGCCCGGAAAAATCCGGCGGGAACAACAGAGGCGGCAGCTCAACCAGCCCGGGTAGACCGGGAGGGAGCTACCAAGAAAGGCCCAGCCTGACCTTCCAGGCGGTTCCATCCCTGGGAACCGGAGTGACAGAGAAGGCCTCCGAACCGGTCGACAACCAAACAAGAACTGAGCCGCGCAGGTCAACTAGACAGGTACGAAGCCCCGCCTACCTGCGCGACTACGTCACGACGCACCGACAGACGAAACCAAGAGGGGAGGGGTGTGCTGTATTAGCATACTCCAAACCCTCACAAACTGATTGGTCCAGACGGACAGCGACCTGATTGGTCGAAGCCCTGGCCGTGATTGGAGCGCTAAATCTACCACGATTGGCTGTGCCGATCGCGGGAGATTCAAAGCGCTGCCATTACCGCCGAGCCGCGAGCCAGCCCTATATGAAGGGCTGCCGCGGCTTGTATTTTTCAGACTGTTCCTATTCCCAATAAAGAGCTGAACTCACTAGAATGGTCTCGTGTCTCCTTCGAACCGATCCACTTCAGATCTAACACTTAGCGTTTTAAAAAATGTTTCAATAGACACCTAAATTTGCTAGAGGCTTTTCTGCTCAGGGATTTTTTAGCCATTCTGAAACCAGGGTTAAGTTTAACTTGTAAAGAGATACCAAAGAGCTGCAGATGCCTCTGCCAAAGACTAATTCTAGTTTTCAATGACTTAAACAAATAACTAGGCCATGAACTCTGAAGATATCCTTCATTTCTTTGGTACAGCACAGAATGTCCAGTTTTCTAAATCAAGCTCTGCTGCTTTCAAGTATATGATAGACCTGCATTTTTTAAAAACGGAAGGATCACATTTCTGCATCTATTCTATGTAATATGCTGCCACTGATCACTGATTGTTACAAAAATACATTAATTACTTTTTTAAAAAATCCAATTAAAATGTTATTTTCATTTCCCTAATATTTATTTTTGAAATGAATGCTTCTTGCTGGAATTGGGAACTAAAACTTCAATTTCCCAAGATAGCAACACTTTTTATTTTTATTTACACGCAGTATATTTTAAAAGTCAAGAATGAGGAAATCTTTCAGATACTTTCTAGAATGAAAATATAAGTGCAATCCGATGCTACATGCTGATTTTCCCCCCTCCTTGATAAAGCTAATGTTTAATATGAATCTAATTTAAACAGAACTCTCAAGTGTTTCCCACTATGAATTCTGTGACAAAATTCTTGTATATATCTATCTGCTTCCCTTCCAGTTGTAACACTTCTAAAGTTTTCATTCCTCCCATTATAGCTGCAACTACAACTCTTTCAGATGACAGTTCCCTCACTGGTCATGGCTAGTGGAAAAGCAGCTGCTGTCTACCAAGGATGTGCTTATTTTCTGGGGACATTATTTGCCAGGTCACAATCCTGTCCTTCGATATTGTGTAGCATTTCGTCAAGTCAGTCTATGTCATAATGCCATATTCTTTGGTACATTCGGTTTACTACTTCATCTGTTTTATATGATTTGTTTTAGGTTTCTCCTTCTGCATCATTTCCTGGAATGTCAGTGTGACAATCATCCAACCCAGTGAGAGGGACATTCCAGAAATTATGGGTGAAGGAAAAGCTTCTTTGTGGAAAAATTTGCTATTGCTGGAGTATGCAAGGTGGTTTCAGAAATGAAGGCCCTCACAGAGAGAGAGAATCACAGT
The DNA here is from genome assembly GCF_049901735.1 of Notechis scutatus. Taxonomy (NCBI): domain Eukaryota; kingdom Metazoa; phylum Chordata; class Lepidosauria; order Squamata; family Elapidae; genus Notechis; species Notechis scutatus. Next base: position 85,249,172 of record NC_142009.1, on the reverse strand, counting down.
TTTTTTTTTTTAAAAAAGTATGCAGGTATACATTATAGATTAAAAAAAAAACACCTTTATGCCTACAAGATAAATGTGTGATCTAACACATATAGTAAAGGCAGCACAGTTTTTTGGACTTGGAACAAACTTGCAGCAAATTTAGGGATTGCTATAGAAATCTGTGTTAGTATCCTGCACATGTCATTTAGAAAAATTAGTGAGGTCAACGTGGTTTTTTTCATAGTTAATAAGATTGAAGCCTCAATCATGTTTATGGAAAAATAGTGAAGAGAACCTTTTGCTGCCCCCGCTGTGTATTTGCAATGAAACTCAGGGAAATCAGCCTGCAATTTAGCTCTTTATTGCAAAATGTGCTGCTGAAAAGAAATTGCTTGAAAGTAGTAAAACTGGTCAGTCAAGTTTTATTTGGCTACTTTTCAGTCTGGGAGAAGAGATCTATCCCCACCTTAAGGAAGGTGGTAACTGAATTTGTGTTAAGATCAAAGCAAGGAGTTCTGATGAGGAGTTACCTGTATGAAAGGTGTCCCATCAGCCAAAGAGAGGTGGCTGCTATCCTGGCTTGCCACTGAACAGTCACTGTTAAGGACATCAGGAAAGATGGAGAAAATGTATTTGTTCTCCGCAAAACTTTCTAAAAGTCTAAGTTCTTCAAGAAGTCAGATCGGAGAAATGATTTATTTTCACAATAAAAATGTGTGCTGAGTTATTTTCATTCAGGTGGATGGAAAAGAAATGTATGTAGGGAATTCTTTAAAAGAGATTTCTATGCTATTCTCATGATTGAAATACAAATAAGTGTGGAGTGGAGTGGAATGGAGTGGAACGGAACGGAACAGAACAGAATAGAATCTTAAGGAACGTTAACATACCCTGGAAAGGAGGTGATAAGATTAAAAAAAAATTCAGAACACTCTTTTTGAGGTAAAGAAAACTTTTGGATGGATCTTTTGAGTGTGTGTCACATATTATACTTAGCCTGTATTTATGGGTAAATAAACCTTACAGCCCAGGAACATTCATCAGTCTCTGGTGACTTCCTTCTAAGGAAGCTGAAACCTTTGCTGGCATCCTCCCCCATGAGATCTGACCCATCAAAAGTGGGATTAATGTACATTACAATAACCACTGTGTTCGTCTATGTTGAACATAAGGCTTTAAATTTCTGCTATAAAATTTATTGCAAATGTACGAGAGAGAGGTAGTATTCAGCCAGTTCTGACAGGTTCTGGAGAACCGGTAGCGGAAATTTTGCGTAGTTTGGAGAACTGGTAAATACCACCACTGGTTGGCCCTGCCCCCATCTATTCGCTGCCTCCTGAGTCCCAGATGATCGGAGTCCCAGCAGATCGCCTGGTCTTTTGTTGCCCTGCACCGGAGAACGGAGCTGGAAAGCAGGTTAGTGGAGTGGTGAGGGAATGGGGATTTTACAGTATCCTTCCCCTGCCATGCCCACCAAGCCACGCCCACCAAGCCACGCCCACAGAACTGATAGTAAAAAATAATAATTGAATACCATCACTGAAATGTACTGATTCTTAATAGGACATGAGGATATTGAAGAAGAGTCATTTTTTGCACTGTGAGTCCAGTTTGAAATTCTGAAATAGTATCCTCCTGGACACTAATCTGTCTATTAGAAAATTCCCATGAAGCCCTTAGTAGCAGTCGCTGTCTGCCAGAAGGAGAGGTTCAGTAGCTATTGTCTTTTACGGCTGGTACAGAGGGTGATAAGATAATAGTAATAAGATGAAGGATTTGATTCAAATGTTGTTTTATTACCAGCTACAAAAATAAACAGTGTCTTGTCTGCAACATGTCTCTGGCAGGAAAGTGTAAGCAATCTTGCCTTCTACTAATCATATTGCTTAATGAGGTGATTAAAACTTGGTCTTCTTGAAAAAACAGCACTTAAGCATGTTTGTAGGCAAATGGAAGGCCGTGGAAGGTGGCAACAGAGAGGCTGACTGATTGTAGCCCAGGATTCCATCTCATTAACCAAAAAATCTGGAAATTATGCTAGGATTTTAATAGAGATGCTTAGCATACTATTCTGGGATCAAAATACAAAACTGTGAAACTCTTATCCTACAAAGCATTTACAAAGCATGAAAGTACAGTATGTGAAGACTGCTAATCTAGATTGCTTCACAAATATTGAGTTAACTCATACTGGATAGGAACTTTTCAAAAATGCCCAACTTTGAAAATAAGGAAATGAATAATGGTGTGGAAAATATCCATTAATGCATTTCCAGTGGTGGGATTCCAATTTTTTTTTACTATTGGTTCTCTGGGCATGGCTTGGTGGACGTGGCAGGGGAAGGATACTGTAAAATCTCCAGTTAGAGGTAGTATTTGCCAGTTCTCCGAACTACTCAAAAATTTCTGCTACTGGTTCTCCAGAACCTTTTAAAGGAAAATGGAGATAGTATTTACAATTGAAATTATAGAGATGGCCCTAAAAATTGTCAACTTTGCATTAAGTCCTCTATTTTAAGGACCATGACGACCATTTTATCTAAACTGGTCAAATTATGACTTCAGAGGAAATTTACAATAATCCATCTGCACAGCGTTCAGGGAGACAGACAGAGAAAGAGCCTCTTTATATAATCACATATAATTAAATGATTGCTCGTTTCATCAGGGTACTTAAATATACAGGTGCTGAATACCACCTCTGTGCATTCCCATTTGCACGGACATTTATGTGAACCGGAGATAGGAACTATGTGTGTGAAATTGTGAAGAAAAGGTTAAACTGGTTGCACCCTTGTGGTAGGATCTAAGTCAAAGGAAAGAATATGTCAGTCACATTCCCAACCTATATTATGTAAATAACGTGACTTGGATTTTGCTCTTTTAGATCCGGTTGACAATGCCAGATTTATTTTGCCAATAAAATGAAAGGGGAAGTCAATTTGAACAAACATAAAAGAAAGCTCTCTTGCTATAGTTCATAACAGATATATACTGTACTGTTGTTTTTTTTCATGCCTTCAAGCTATTCTTGACTCCTGGCAACCGCTTGTACAAGTCTCTGCAATTTTCTTGGCAAGCTTTTTGGAAATGGCTTGACATTAACTTCTTCCTAGGTTTGAGACAGAGTGACTGGTTCAGGGTTATGCTGTTGGCTTCATGCCTAAGGCAGGACCAGAACTCATAGTCTCCCAGTTTCTAGCCTGGTGCCTTAACCACTACACCAAATCCTCTCTCTCATATATATATATATATATATGCTGTGAAAGCCTGACTCACAGACGAACACAATACACAAGCCTGATGATGGCAGATGAGATTCTGCCGAAACGTCGCTACCACTTTAAAAGCACAACTATAATGACGTGGGAAAATACCTGAACAGAGCTGAATACCATACATACATACATACATACATACATACATACATACATACACACACACACATATATATACATACATATACATATACGTATACATATACATGTATTAACATATTACAATAAATTGTTGTAATTAAGGAGACTTTTTCTGCTGTGACAATATTGTCTGGCTTTTGACTGTCTATCTAGCCTCTTTCAAGAGGAACAGTTGTTACTACTGAAATTACAACTAAATAATGTTGTACAACTATAACAGTTACGGAAAGCAACTATGTATTGGCTTAAATTTGGCTTATGTCTTTATAAAAGATGCTGCTGCCTTTCTTCCTGTATATTTAAGTACCCTGATGAAACGAGCAATCATTTAATTATATGTGATTATATAAAGAGGGTCTCTTTCTCTGTCTGTCTCCCTGAACGCTGTGCAGATGGATTATTGTAAATTTCCTCTGAAGTCATAATTTGACCAGTTTAGATAAAATGGTTGTCATGGTCCTTAAAATAGAGGACTTAATGCAAAGTTGGCAATTTTTATGGCCATCTCTATAATTACAATTGTAAATACTATCTCCGTTTTCCTTTAAAAGGTTTTTTCTGACTTTTATATAGGATAGTCCATAATAGCAAATGACCTTTTAAAATAATTAACACCAGATGTGGTATCTTGGATCATGGACCCTAATGCAGGCTACAAAATAATTAGGCTTAAAGGATTTCATTCTACAAGCACAGATTTGTTTTGTGATGCCAAAGGAAAGGACCCAAAACAACCCCCCTGCCATTTTTTTTAAAGGATATCATTTTTCTCCCTTAATATTAAAAAAGGTGATGAGTTCCGGAGCTAGCAATTCACAACAGTCTATTTTTCCTGCAACACTCACAGATGACACTTTTACACACACACACGTACCAATACTTTAAAAACAGGAGTATTTGTGTACAAAATAAAGTCACTGTGTTATTACATCTACCAGAACTCAGACATTCTGGATGATCACTAGATGGCACTTAGAAGACAGAGTTTTGTTGCCATCTGAATAATCACCAGGAGTTTTGTACTTAAGATGTGGTATAGAGATAGAAATTATCTTACACAATTTTCCACAAATAGGACTTTTTAGCATGTAAAACGGTCAACTGTGTAAACGCCTTATTGGAACATGGATATAGAAGAGAAGAAAAATGTATCCAGAATACTTTAAAGAGTTGGGAAAGAGAAATAATCCTGGAAGTTGGGACATTTATAACTCAGACAAATAAATGAATAACTAACTCAAACTTACACAAAAATCCACTTGCTTCATTTTAGTTCCTTCACACTGCACTAGCTCTCTTTCTCCCATTTCTTTTCCTTTCAAACTTGTAATTGGACCTGATATTTATTTATATATACACACAAACACATGGACACACACACACACACACACACACACACATGGAAACACCCCCCAACCCATTTCACTGATATAGCAAGTCTGGGTGGCTTACAATATATTAAAAATAAAATAAAAATATAACATAGCAGTTTGGAGGAAATTTTGGAGAAATCTTTTTGAAGAAAGGAAGAACAAGTAAAAACACAGTTTTGAAAACAGGGAAAAGAGCTGGGGGAGAATACTTGCTGAGGAGTAAGATTGTTTCAAATATTGTCCTAAACTCTGATTGAGGAAATCTATAAAGTTGAGGAAACATGTGACAAGATAGCTTCAAATGTTTCCCTCAGGTAGAGTGAAAAAAGCTGATAGTGTCCATGATGTTGCAATTGAAGGACTGCTTATTTATTTATTTTATATCTGTGAGATGCACATTACAAAAAAACAGAAATAACTTTGACTGGATGATGTTACTGTCATCTTGCCGTATTTCACTCATATCTTCAGGATATTCCTGGATGGCTTCAATCCCTGGAACCTGGATATAATCCATACAATTTTTTTTTCTGCTTGGATTCCTATGGGAGGCTTAAACTAAATAATTAGGCAGGTGCCATGCAACCCATAGTAATGTGTTGTTGTTTTTTCTGTGCTGCAAAAAGCAACTCATAAATTTTTATCTCCCCCGCTTTCTATCAAGGAAAAATAAAATACAGGGATTAAAAGCTTTGCATTTGCTGATAGCATCAAGCTATATCTCCCCTTTTTTTTTTGCTTGTGCTATTCAGAAAACAATATACACACAGTAAGACTGTCAACAATACTTTTATCCCTTAAACAACCCACAGCTGGCTTAGGCTTAGACCATGCAAAACTAAAATGGCGTTATTCAGAAGAGGAAAGATTTAGCCAAGAAATATTTATGTGTCTTGTATATATACGGAAAGCTTCATTTGTCATTTCTGGCAAAGTGATTTCCACAGTCAAAACACCCAACTAATAGTCTCAACTTTTCACAGTGGAAAAGGATGCATAACATGCAACAATTGAAGCATTGTTTGGACATTTGAATGAATGAGTGGTCATCATTTTTTTTTTCTTGTGGCCAAAGATAGCTGCATAGGAAAACCAACAATGCAAATAACTCTATGTGCATTAACTGAAAGCTAAATCTTATGGAGAATGTAGTCACTGAATGCAGTCCACAAGAGGGACTTACCCTTTGATGGATGGTTCAGCCTTTTCTGTACATTTGGTGGAATTACCTGAGAAAAATCTGTACTGTTGGGAAGATGCATTTGAAAAATGGCAGCAATTATAACAATGTGGTGTTTCATCCTGCAGAGTTGTAGATTTGATTTGATTATGTTCTTGGTGGCCTGGAACAGTGGTGGGATTCAATTTTTTTTTACTACCAGTTCTGTGGGCATGGCTTGGTGGGCGTGGCATGGCTTGGTGGGTGTGGTGTGGCTTGGTGGGTGTGGCAGGAGAAGGATACTGTAAAATCTCCATTCTTACCCCATTCCTGGGGGAAGGTTACTGCAAAATCCCTTTCCCTCCCCACCCCACTAACCTGCATTCCAGCTTTGTTCTTCTGTGCAGGGCAACAAAAGAAGACCCAGCTGATCAGCTGGGACTCAGGAGGCAGAGAATAGATGGGGGTGGGGCCAGTCAGAGGTGGTATTCTCCAAACTACTCAAAATTTCCATTACCGGTTCTCCAGAACTGGTCAGAACCTGCTGAATACCACATCTGGTCTGGAAGACAAATTTAAAAGGTAGCCCATCCAAAAGATTGAATTTGAGCTTAAAATGAAAGAAGTACTGTTGTACAGTAAGTGGATGACTGGAATGGGTGGTGCTAAAGCTATTGATGCAACCCTGCTTGCATACCAAAAATAGATTGAATAGTCATTGTCCTTGTGACGGGAGTGATGTTGTGGTGGTTTCTCAGAGTCTACATTCCAATTTAAGGAATTCTCTCCTCCTTTTCCTTATGAAGCTACGAGGAATATACTGAAATACACTGAATAACACAAATGAATTCCGATACAAATTCACAGACACACTGTTGATCAATCTGGTTTCTAAACAGTGCAATTTTCTTTTCCCTTTGAAATTAGAAAGTAACTTTTGCAATTATTTCAAAATTTGAACTGCCACATTTAGAACAGAAGACTCTGATAGTCCAATTCTTTCAAATTTTGCTGGTTTATCCTGACATTTGATTTAGCAATTTAGATAATTTCAAAAGATCTCTTTAATTTTACTTAATCTAGTCAAGTGTACTGATGGGAAAAAATGTACCTTAACTCCTGGTGATAAGAAACATGTTACTTTGTAGTGAAAGGTAGCTTTCTTCAATCTGACATTTTCAAGATATGTTGCTCTTCAGTTTATTTTGGGTATGCTGGCTGGAAGAGAGTTGAAGTTGAATGGATCTGGGTGAGCATCAATAGTCAGAAAACAGCTTATTTTGGTAGTGTTCTCCTCACAGAATTTAAGAGGGGTCAAAAACTTGCTGCAAGCATCAAAACTTGAGAATCAAGAACATTTCTCTTCTTTAGGTTGATGCCATGCTTCCAAATTTCCCCAGCAGCTCCAAGTTCTTGAAGCCAAGATGGCACCACATCATTCTCTTTGTAACTTGATACAAGTTCCAAATCATGCTGTCAATTTTCAATTTACATAAATTATGATGATCTGTATCTTGTAGATTATAAAAGCTGATTATAAATAATATTTTTATATCGTAGATTACAAAATCTTCTAACATCATGTAATAAATGCTTTAATTTGAAGATCTGGATAAAAAGCCTTACAATGCAATAGATATACTTAGGCCAACTCATGGGAGAATTCAGTCCTCTGTTAAAATCTCCTTCTACAATGACTTCATTAAAGAGACCAAACTCTTGATTTAAAAAGCAATTTGCTCAAAGCATGATCAGGGCTAATCAAAGTTAGCATTCCTTTTACAAACATAATATATATTTCAATACATTTATTTTACTGCAATAAATTGGAATTCCACATATATATATCTGCTCCTTTTAAGATTGAGCACAAGAATCATCTATACCACACAGAAATATAAGGGATTATTTTCTTATATTGTTCATGTAGGATAATTAAACCCTCCAAATCTTTGTAATTATCTTTCATGAATGCTACTAATTTGATAATTGATACTCAATTTTATACTACTGAATATATTCATTATTTTACAAAACCATTGCACGATAATTTCACTGATGTTAATCTGAATTCAAACTTCAGTGAATACATGCTATTTGTTTTATTACAACTCATTGATTGAAGGGTTTGTTGTCGGATAGTTGCCGTACAATATATGAGCATTCATTTAATCTCTGTGTGGAATTTCAATAATGTTTTTAAAATTCATAAAGTTCATCTACTATTTTCAGAAACTGGGCATTTCTTTAAATGACATTTGTGTATTATTTATAGCTCTTTCTTGGTCATTCTCCCTTTATTGTTCATAAGATCTTTGATCATGAATGCTTAGCATATTACTTTATTTACAGTCTATGTGGCTTTCTGCCATTCCACCACACATGCAGCAATTTGGGACAAATACATGAATAATCTATCATTGAGATCTTTCATTTTGTTTTGGAGGAAGCTGAATGGAGTTTGACTTAAACTGGCTTAGATTTGATCCAGCACTGGCTGATATTTTTTGACAGCTAAGGATGCTCAAATAGATCTGCAAAAATATAGCCAATCCCGTAGTAGAGGTGCTAGGAGTATTAGAATAAAGCCTCAAATTAAGTACGTTGTGAGTACATTGCAATTTCATTTAAATATGTTTCAAAGGATTGAAATATGAGCAGGCACCTCTGATGCCTCAAATATTTTAACTAGTGGCTCTTCTGTTTTATCACTAACTGCTAATCTGTAGGTTTTTGAATAAGTAGATATTAGTCTCCTTAAATGGCTATTATTTCTCATATTCTTGATAATGTTAGTACTCTCTAGATATTGCACTAGAAAACTGTATTTCAAAGAATGGGAAGAAGAAAAAGGAATACCTGTATTTTTATCTACATATACCAGAATGGACAGATTAGTTGAAACAGTATTTCATCAGTTTAAGCTCCAATAGAAGAAGGAACAGTTCCTATCCTCAAACAAAATGCTTTGTTTTCAGCTCCAGGAAGAAGACATATAGTTCTCAGATCTAATCAGAGCATCCTGTTCTTAGTTCTAACTGTAGAACTTAGAGTTTTCTAAGCAATCAATTGCACAACTAACTGCTTTGAGCAATCAATTACAGGTGTCCTGTTAAAATTCTAATCAGCATAATGTTCAAGTGTAAACTGTAGCAGAAATCTATACTAGACTTAGATGTAGGAGGCACTGTTGCCTTGGCTGCATTCTGGCTTACCCTTAAAGTTTTATTTTTATTATCAAATAATGTAAGCTATTTAGTGTCTCATTAGATAGATTATTTTTCTTTTTGCACAAACTTGTTTGTTCAGTTCTTACATAGGTAGTCCTTGTTTAGTGATCCCAATTGGGACCAGCAACTTGGTCATGAAGTAAAGCGGTCACTAGGTGAAACTGTGAGTGAGCTTATGATCTTACTTCAGCTTTCTTTTGTTTTAAAAACCTGTGAAGATTGCAAAAATAATTTTTCATCGGAGTCCTAACTGCAAATTAAATTTATTAAACAAGGCAGTTGCTGGACAGGATTATATGTACAACAGTTCTACCTTCATGGAAATTAGCTTTTGTGAGGAAATATAGCAGTGCTCAAAATAATCCAAGTTCTGCTCAGGACATAGAATACATGTATCTGTATTCTAATATTCCACACTGTTTTGATTGTTTTTAATTCAAGCACCTGTGGAAAGGACCTGCCATGAATGTGGGATCATTGTGGTAAATCCAATACTTGGAGACCACTCAGTTCTTGTGGACACGAAGGGGCGCTACTAATGGAAAGCAAAACATTCCATGTGGATAAAATGTGGGCTGACTGAGGACAAAAAAATTGAGAATTTAATGAGGCAGAGAATGAATCTGGAATATGTGTGTGTGTGTGTGTGTGTGTGTGTGTGTGTGTATAAATTTTAAATAGTTTTAATTTTGAATATAGTTCAAAACAGGAGAAGATATGACATATATAAACACAATTCATATCTTCTGTTTTGAACTACAGAGTGTATTCTGTTGATCCTCAAGAAGCTAATTAAAAAGTTGTTCTTTCAGTGAGATTCTCTGCACTACTAGACAAACATTTGTTTTTTCTACATAACAGTGTTAAGAAGTGGAAAGAGAATTTTTTTTAAAAAAAATCATATTTTTAGTTAGCTAAAAATAAGTTCTGATTGTCTAATAATACCTAGCAATAGCACTTAGACTTATATACCATTTCACAGTACTTTTACAGCCCTCTCTAAGCAGTTTACAAAGTCAGCATATTGCCCCCAACAATCTAGGTTCTCATTTTACCAACCTCGAAAGGATGGAAGGTTGAGTTAACTTCGAGTCAGTGAGATCTGAACTGCCAAAATGCCGGCAGTCAGCAAAGTGGTCTGAGCTACTGCGTTCTAACCACTGCACCACCACAGCTCTTAAAAATCATAATTGTATAAAGCCTGTAGTGTACATGAATGTTTTATTTTTATTTATTTATTTGTCAAGCAAGTATTAGATAACAGGTGTATATATAAGCATGGTTATGAATACATGAAATGGATTCGAATAAAAAAGAAACAATAGGACAGGGACGGTAGGCACATTGGTGCACTTATGCACGCCCCCTACAGACCTCTTAGGAAAGGGGTGAGGTCAATAGTAGACAGTCTAAGGTTAAAATTTTTGGGGTTTGGGGAAGAAACCACAATGTCTGGAATACTCTACTCAGGTAGAGTATTCCAGACATTGACCACTCTGTTGCTAAAGTCATATTTCCTGCAATCAAGTTTGGTGCGGTTTACCTTCAGTTTGTATCTATTGTGTGCTCTTTCTTGTATTGTTGTGGTTGAAGCTGAAGTATTCATTGAAAGGTAGGATACTGCAATCGATAATTTTATGTACTATACTTAGATTGGACCGAAGGCAGCGTACTTTTAGGTTGTCTAGATCTAAAATTTCAAGTCTGGTGGCATAAGGTATTCTGTATGAGTAGAGGAGTGGAGAACTCTTCTTGTGAAATATTTCTGGACTTTCTTGACTGTATTAATATCTGATATGTAATGCGGATTCCAGACTATGAGCTCTATTCAAGTATTGATCTAGCAAATGTTTTGTATGCTCTAGTTAGTAGTGTGATATTACTGGAGAAAAAGCTACGTAGGATGAGGTTAATAACTCTTAATGCCTTTTTGGCTATGTAGTTACAGTGGGCTCTAGCACTTAGATCATTAGAGATGAGTACTCCAAGGTCCTTGACAAAGTTGGGGTCATCAACAAGGTCTTGATTATTCAGCTTGTATTTTATTTTCTGATTTTTTTTGCCGATATATAAGACAGAGCATTTGTTTGTTGAGATTTGAAGTTGCCATTTGTTTGACCATTCTGGTACATAGTTGAGATCATTTTGAAGGGTAGCAGTATTGTCAATGGTGTTGAATAGCTTTACATCATCAGCAAAAAGAACACAGTTGCTCTTAATATGATCACAGGGGTCATTCATGTAAAGTATAAAGAGAGCTGCCTTGGGGAACACCACTGTTGACAGGTACAGGATTTGATAGGGTGTTCCCTATTTTAACCATTTGTTGCCTGTTTGACAGGAATGCATCTATCCAGCTATGCAGGTGTCTGGAGATGCCATAAGATTTTAGTTTTAGGAGTTCCGGTTTGAGCCTCTTCGGTGATAGACCGAAATCCATGATTGTGTGTGGCTTCGATCTGGGCTCGCCGCTGGAGTGCCCCGAGCCGGCTGGTTTCGGGGCTAAGCCACCCCGTAGAGGTGGAGAAGAGGGGGGAGACTGCCAGCAGGGTTGAGGAGAGCCGCATCTCTCCTCCTCAGCTGGCCATTACTCCCTTTCCCAAAGGCGGTTGCAGCGGTGGTCAGAAATGGCCACCCCAAAGAAGAACTCGACCGGAAAAGAATGTGCAGGAGGAAGATAAGAAGTGAAAGTTTTGGCTGACCGGGTTAAACTGCAATCAACAACTAAGGTACCCTGGAATTTAAATTTTTTAAAAAAGTAACACTGTTCCCAAAGAAGATTCTGAAGCAGCGAAGGAAAGTGAAAAGGGAAAGGATCCGTTTTTTTTTCTTCTCTCCCTTTCCCTATACTGACAGTTAAGAAACTTAAATAAGAAATTGGGAAAAAAAAATCCGCTTTGACACCAACAGGCAAGTAAGCTGAAAATAAAATAAAATGTCAAAGGGATAATAAAGATTTCTGGATACTTAAAAGCTTTTAAAAGCAGGAAAGGAGAGAAAAAGAATAAAAGGGCAGGATCTGGAAAAAAGGGAGGAGATTGCCTGGAATTAAAAGGAATTTACAGTAAAACTTCAACAAGACTTCTAAAAGATACATTTTAACTGAAACTTGGCAACTAAATATTAAAACCCCAGGAAGAGAAAGTGAGAAAAAAAAAGCAAAAAGAAACAGCTTGGGTGTATTTGGATTCCTTGGTGATCTTTGGATTCTTGGTGGATTGCATTTGAATGACTAGAATCAATCGGGTGGTTGTTTAAATTTTTTTTTACAATGGCACTACTTTTGGATGAATTGAAAATGGAACTTAAAAAGTACAAAGAAGATGCACAAGAAGGGAGAGGTTGGCTTCGTATTTCAATTCTTAGAAATGGAGATTTGGAACTATGAGAAACAACAGGAAAAGACTGCAAAACAAGAAGACTGGGACAAAGAAGAAGCCATCTTTAATGAACAAGTAATTCTATGTGGGGAAGAAAAAGGAAAGAGGGGAAAGAGAATGAAAAATTTAAGACTTGAAAAAACAACCAAAGAATAGAAAAATAGTTCGAAAAATAAGTATAAAATTGGAAAGCAACAGAAGAGGGGAATACAGAAGAGAGAAGTAGAGGTAGAGAGACAAGGGGGTAAAAGGGGGAGGGAGAAGAAGAGAGGGAAGAAGGAAAGGAAAAGAAGTTACAAAGGACAGAAACAAGATATAGAGAAACAGGGTCTATTTAGAGATAATGGGTGAAAATTTAACTGAAAAGGGGATTCTGTAAAGGTACATAAGATTGTATTGTTATATTAGTAATAGAAATAATTTTAGAAAATTGGAAACAATGTATGATTAAAATGAGGGATAAAATAGTTAGTGTAATTTAGTGAAATGTTTGTTAATAAAATAAATGAAATAAAATAAATGAGAGAATTGAATTAGGAAAGGATGGGAACATTTTAATTAGTCAATGTTTTATAAAATATAAGTGAAGGGGGGGAATTAATTATGGAAAGCTTATAACTGTTCCCATAGAAGTATGATATTTAATTGAAAAGTAATGTTAAAGAAGTTAAGATTTTAATGAACATTAATATTAATGATAGAATTGAATTGGAATGGAATGCGTTGTTTTAACTACATATATTTATAATCTTTTTTTTAAAGAATATAGTGTGTATTTTAAGAATGTACCAAGCAGAAGCCGAATGGAAGTTATGTATTATATTGAATGTTATAACTTTAAGGTATATATTGAAGCTTAAATAAGAGTTAAATGGATAAAATTAAGAGATATAAAGGTGTCATATTCCAATCAGCAACCACAGGAGAAACTTTGTTTAATGTGAAAAGATAATATGAAATTGAAACAGGGCAGACAAAAAGTATAAATATAATGATTTGAATTGAGATGAGATAATTAAAATAAAATTGAGAAAATTAAAAGAGGGGAGAAGCTATGTAGAAAATGTAAGACAGTAATAAGATATGGAATAGAATATAAAAAGGAGCATGAAACTGAATTTGTGTCTGTACGAAGAAATATAACCCGGGATCATGCTACTTTCAAAAAAGATGTTTTATTTGTATTTCTTTGTGAAAACTCAAATAAAATTCACACACAAAAAAAAGATTTTAGTTTTAGGAGTAGTTTGTCGTGCACCACTGAATCAAAGGCTTTACAGAAGTCTATGTAAATAGTGTCAATTACTTTGCCCTGGTCAAGTTGTGTAGTCCATATGTTTTTGCAGTGTACGAGTTGCAGATTACAGGATAGTTTTTTCCTGAAACCAAATTGTTTGTTAAAGAGTAGGTTGTTTGTCTCTAAGTGGAAGATAATGAATTGGTTAATAATTGATTCCATGACTTTACAGGTGACGCAACATAAAGATATTGGTCTGTAATTTTCAACTAGGCTGGGGTCTCCCTTTTTGAAGCTGGGGATGACTGTAGCTACTGGCCATAGGTTTGGCAAGGAGCTGGTCCTGAAAGATTTTTCAAAGATTATGCTTAGAGGTTCTGCTATGGAAGTGGACAGCTTTTTTAAGAAGTAGGCACATATTCCCTCCAGTCCAATAGATAGAGATGGTTTTAGATTGCGTAGTGCTTTTTCAACATTATCTTCTGTAAAATCTATATGTAGTAGATCATTGTAGTTGTCTGTGGTTCGACTAGCAAATATTGGGCATGATCCACTGCTGTTTACAAAGACTGAGCCAAAGAATGTGTTAAACAGGTTGGCTTTAATGGTGTCATCGTTACAGTCTTTACTGTTAGGTCCTTTCAGGGGTGGGATGGATCTTGAGTCTTTTAGTTTGTTGTTTACAAAATTGTAGAAAGTGCAGGTGGAATTGCTGCGTAGAAGGTTTTCCTCTTGCTTAATGTGATAATTGGTGCATTCAGTCTTTATCTGGTGGCATAAATTTTTGTATCAGCTTTTAAAGTTGGCAACGTGACCAGATTTGTTTTTCTGCCTAAGGGATTTCTTTTTGGATTGGAGCTTCCTTATTGTAAGGGGGATTTTTGTTTGTTTGTTTTGGTGCACATTTTTTTATGTGTGCACATGCTTACAAATGCAATTCCACGTAGGGCACTTGCTAGTCTTGGATGTTTGCATATAATACATGCTTGATTCCAAATACATGGAAGATTAAGATTTTAGAATAGTAAGTCATTATAAAACAATAGTTTTGAAATGTAGAAGTACTATTATTCCACTACACATTTTATTTAAGATTCCATTATAAAAACAGGAAATTGCCTTCTAATGTTTACATCACAACCATGGAAAGTGTGCAGAGAAGAGCAACAAAGATGATAAAGGGTCTGTAGCTGAAATCGTATGATGAACGGTTGAGAGAGCTAGGTATGTCCAGCCTATCAAAGGGAAAGATTAAGGAAAACATGATAACTGTCTTCCAGTACTTGAAGGGCAATCACAGAGAAGGGATCGACTTATTCTCCAAAGCACAAGAGGGCAGGATAAATAGTAATGGATGGAAGTTTGTTAAAGAGAGATCCAGAAGTAAGGAGACGTTTTCTGACCATGAGAACAATTAATCAGTGGAATAGCTTGCCATTCAGAGTTGTGGATTCTCCATCACTGGAGGTTTTCAAAAATAAAGGAGCAACCATTTGACTGGGATGGTATAAGGTCTCCTGCCTCGAACAGCAGGCTGGACTGAAAGATTTCCAAGGTTCTTTCCAACCAGAGGTGGTATTCAGCAGGTTCTGACCAGTTCTGGAGAACCGGTAGCGGAAATTTTGAGTAGTTCTGAGAACTGGCAAATACCACCTCTGACTGGCCCTGCCCCCATCTATTCTCTGCCTCCCAAGTCCCAGCTGATCCGCTGGGTCTTCTTTTGTTGCCCTGCACAGGAGAACGGAGCTGGAAAGCAGGTTAGTGGGATGGGGAGGGAATGGGATTTTGCAGTAATCTTCCCCTGGAGTGGGGTGGGAATGGAGATCCTTCCACTGCCATGCCCGCCAAGACATGCCCACAGAAATGGTAATAAAAAAAATTGGAATCCAAGTACTGTTTCCAACCCTATGATTCTGTGATAATATGTATGATTTGTTTCTCTACTTTTTTAAAGCACAGAAAAGCAACAACTTGTCAAATTGCCAGTCTTGTCTTCATCTATATTTACCAATTATTTGCAGCCCCCTGATCCAATTCACTACATCAAAGTGGTTCTCGTTTCAATACATGAACCTGCTGCAATTGAACGAGTCAACCAAAGCTTTGCAGACCTCATAATTCTCATAAATTGTTCTCTTTACTGAATAAATCCCGCCTTTCCTTTTTTTTAGGCTTTGTGGACTTAACACTCCATGACCAAGTTCACCTACTAGAATGTGCCTGGTTAGAGATATTGATGATTGGCCTAGTGTGGAGATCTGTGGAGCATCCCGGAAAGCTGCTGTTTGCCCCCAACTTATTGTTGGACAGGTTTGTCTACAGGGTGGTAATATTATTGCTGTTGTGGTAAATGTCACACTATGCAACACAATTGCAACCATTTTCTATCCATTTTGCTACTTTATTTAGCATATGGCAAATTCGTGGATTTATAGTGGTTCAAATGTAATGTTTGCTACTGATGAGATCCTATAGTCAAAAGAAGAGAAGAGTTACTGCAGTTAAAAAAAACACACCTGCTAAATATGCAAGCCTCTTTAAGCTCCTTTGTAATAACGTGGTGTTTTTCTTTGGAATAGTAAATCACTTCTTATATTTATGCTTTTGTTTTATGGCTGGATTTTGAGATTCACTTTATGAACTATTACTTCCTTATTTTATGCATCACCTAATATATTTTATATAGGATAATTGTATAACGGGTCTAGTTTTATTTTGAGTCTATGCACCTTTATTTTTATGTAATATCTTTCTGAGGAGGCTGTAAACCGCCCATAGCCTATTCAAATGGGGAGCCATAATATTTAAATAATTAAGATTAGTTTGCCTATTATGTACTCTCATAGCTTTGACATGTTATTATTTTGATTATTAGCGCCAGCTATGGCAATTGGTGGCTCAGTGGCTAAGACGCTGAGCTTGTTGATCAGAAAAGTCGGCAGTTCGGCGGTTTGAATCCCTAGCACCGTGTAACAGAGTGAGCTCCCGTTACTTGTCCCAGCTTCTGCCAACCTAGCAGTTCGAAAGCATGTAAAAATGCAAGTAGAAAAATAAGGACCACTTTGGTGGGAAGGTAACAGTGTTCCGTGCGCCTTCAGCGTTTAGTCATGCTGGCCACATGACCATGGAGACATCTTTGGACAGCGCTGGCTCTTCGGCTTTGTAACAGAGATGAGCACCACCCCCTAGAGCCGGAAATGACTAGCACATATATGCGAGGGGAACCTTTACCTTTACCTATGGCAGTTGACAACTATACTCTGACTGATTTTGTATGTTTCTCCCTCTTTATCGGGTGACTTTTGAAAAACCTTTGACATTCTATTGTTTTATACTTGGCCGTTGGCCATAATAAAGTTGAAATTTCAAGTTTCATAGATATATTCCAGTAGTAGTCTTAAACTCAGTGTACCTAGGCATATGAAATTAAGGAAGCGGGAAACAGACCAAAATAACTTTGATGTTGGGTCTCCTGAACTGTAGGAACACTAATTCTGATGGTGGGGCGAAAAAATTAGCCAATCTGTCTCATTCTCTGCACTTCCGTGGTTAAGTCTTTCAAGACAGTTTACAACCAATATTAAAAGATACAATTTTTGAGTTTATATGGTATAAAGCAATTTGATAGCTAAGGAATTCAATATGATTCATAAAACATACTACTAATAAACGTATTATGATTCAAAACTATAAAAATTCCAATTAAAATAATGAAGAAAATGTGGTTCCCAAATTTTAAAGACTAATATTGTTTAAAATGTTATTTACAAGAAGAATCCAGTGCAGAGATCAAAAGCAGCCAAGATTAAGGTTCAAACCTCAGAGAAAATTTCTTCTTGGTATGAGGTATACAATTCTAGGCAAAGGTAGGATATTTGATTTGGAAGTGTAGCAACAATACATTATTTGTTACATATTTCAAAGCCATTTCTCTGTTTGTCTTGCTTGTACTCAAAGGCTTAGAACCAAGAAAAAATACTTCACATGTTTTTTCTCTTTTGACAATATTTTTTTCATTAATTCCAAATGATCTAAATTATAAGTCAGGAGCCATTATTCTATTCTGTGGGTTTTTTTAAAAAAAAGTTCCAACTCAGAAATTATTATAAAAATTACCACCTAATAGTCTTACTTTCTCCATCCAGCATGTTATGTAAAACATAACATGATAGATTTATGTAAAAATATAAATGGTTTTATGTGGACGCCTAAAAGGAAAGTGTAGAAGGCACACTGTCTGTCTGTCAGCTGTCTTGTTATGAAAATAGGAGATTTGTTCTTGAACTTCACTTGGCAATATTTGACATGTTGAAAACACCACATGCTCTATTCCAGCAGGCTTGGTAAAAAGAATTCTCCACCTAACAACTGTCATTTGCAAGGATATTTATGTTAGAAAAGTTACAGCATAAACTGTTTATTATTCTGAGATTTTGAAATTCTTTCTTCTGGGAGACCTGCTGAGCCTTTATTTCATGTATGCACGTATTTATAAAATGTATAGACCGCCCATCTAACCTCAAAGTAACTCTTTTGAATATGCTTCCCCTATCCCTGCTTTTATCTTTAAGTAAACTGGGAACAATCAAGTCTGAGACCTGTTCTCAAATTAGGTTTTTGCTTTGATGTCAAATTTCCTTTATCTGATCATTATCTCGATTGCAACTCTTCCTCCTGTTCCTAAAAGTGACTTCTTCTGCTCATTACAGCTGCCATGATATACTGGGTAAGGAGTCACTTCCCATGAGGGGCAAGACAACAACCATATTGTGTGGATTTTAAAAAATGTAATTTTGGGTGAAAGAACCTCTACAATCAGTTCTTCCTCAGAATTACCCCTTGAAAAGATACTTATTCACATGACACCCCAAAAATACTCAAATGTCTTTGATGATTACTATGAAATACACTGCTCAAAAAAAATAAAGGGAACACTTAAACAACACAATGTAACTCCAAGTCAATCACACTTCTGTGAAATCAAACTGTCCACTTAGGTAGCAACACTGATTGACAATCAATTTCACATGCTGTTGTGCAAATGGAATAGACAACAGGTGGAAAGCATAGGCAGGTAGCAAGACATCCCCAATAAAGGAGTGGTTCTGCAGGTGGTGACCACAGACCACTTCTCAGTTCCTATGCTTTCTGTCTGATGGTTTGGTCACTTTTGAATACTGACTGTGCTTTCACTCTAGTGGTAGCATGAGACGGAGTCTACAACCCACACAAGTGGCTCAGGTAGTACGGCTCATCCAGGATGGCACATCAATGCCTTCTTGTGGCAAGAAGGTTTGCTGTGTCTGTCAGCGTAGTGTCCAGAGCATGGAGGCACTACCAGGAGACAGGCCAGTACATCAGGAGACGTGGAGGAGGCCGTAGGAGGGCAACAACCCAGCATCAGGACCGCTACCTCTGCCTTTGTGCAAGGAGGGACAGGAGGAGCACTGCCAGAGCCCTGCAAAATGACCTCCAGCGGGCCACAAATGTGCATGTGGCTGCTCAAACGGTCAGAAACAGACTCCATGAGGGTGGTATGAGGGCCCGACGTCCACAGGTGGGGGTTGTGCTTACAGCCCAACACCATGCAGGACGTTTGGCATTTGCCAGAAAACACCAAGATTGGCAAATTCGCCACTGGCTCCCTGTGCTCTTCACAGATGAAAGCAGGTTCACACTGAACAGATGTGACAGGGTCTGGAGATGCCATGGAGAACGTTCTGCCACCTGCAACGTCCTCCAGCATGACCGGTTTGGCAGTGGGTCAGTAATGGTGTGGGGTGGCATTTCTTTAGGGGGCCGCACAGCCCTCCATGTGCTCGCCAGAGGTAGCCTGACTGCCATTAGGTACTGAGATGAAATCCTCAGGCCCCTTGTGAGACCATATGCTGGTGCAGTTGGCCCTGGATTCCTCCTAATGCAAGACAATGCTAGACTTCATGTGGCTGGAGTGTGTCAGCAGTTCCTGCAAGACGAAGGCATTGATGCTATGGCCTGCCCGTTCCCCAGACCTGAATCCCATTGAGCACATCTGGGACATCATGTCTCACTCCATCCATCAACGCCACGTTGCACCACAGACTGTCCAGGAGTTGGGGGATGCTTTAGTCCAGGTGTGGGAGGAGATCTCTCAGGAAACCATCCGCCATCTCATCAGGAGCATGCCCAGGCGTTGTAGGGAGGTCATACAGGCACGTGGAGGCCACACAGAATACTGAGCCTCATTTTGACTTGTTTTAAGGACATTACGTCAAAGTTGGATCAGCCTGTAGTGTTTTTTTCCACTTTAATTTTGAGTGTAACTCCAAATCCAGACCTCCATGGGTTGCTAAATTTGATTTCCATTGATAATTTTTGTGTGATTTTGTTGTCAGCACATTCAACTATGTAATGAACAAAGTATTTAATAAGAATATTTCATTCATTCAGATCTAGGATGTCTTATTTTTGTGTTCCCTTTATTTTTTTGAGCAGTGTATTATCTGATAACTTCAAAAGTAGGCTGTGGCTTATGAAAACTTATGCCATAATAAATTTGCTAGCCTGTAACCAGGATTGGCACTACATATTTAATATTAATGGAACCTAAGTTTTTGGAAAAGAGAATGAATAGAAAGAACTTTTCCTTTGGAATATCTAGGTCAATGTCTGAAGCAGATTTCTGGAGCAGCAAATCTAATTGAAATCAGTGCAACTTACTTTTGTGCAAATAGAGTTATGATTGCATTCTTACTTAGCCAACAATATTTCATCCTTCTGATTTTGGATCACTACCTGATAATGGACTGAAATATATTCCTGAAATAATATTGTCTACTAGTGAAATAGTAGCTATATGAAAGACAGTAAGGCAGGGGAGAGAACAGAAATATTTATTTTTTCAGGAAAAATTAAACCTTGCCTAACTTTCCATTGAGATATTTTTCCCTGTATGTATTGGCAATGAAAACAAGATATAAAGTTTTTTTTAAAAAAATAAAACTAGGTTCATATTCAGACTGAGTTCTTAAGCACGCTAAATAAGAAGTAAGCAATATTGATAACAGGGATGCTTATTTTTGAGTAAACATGGTATTATGGTCAGAGTTATATTCTATTGGCTGTTTAAAATGAAGAAATATTGATTTTTAAAAACCCAAGGCTATTAATTTTCCATTTGCCCAAACTCTGACCAGCAATACCAATTCTTCATGAATCAATGTATAAGAAATCCACTTCCTACCTTGACCTACCTATTTTCCAAGTTGCTATTTTAGATTTTGAAGTAATTTTGTTGAGGAGTGTTTTTAAGACATCTCACAGTAAAAGCAAAATAGAGTGATATTGATGAGAACAATGTGAAAAACACTTGCCCAAAAAGTAATATTTTTTAATGTTCTGGATATGTTGTGGTGGACCACCCATCTCTTGTCATCAAATGCCCCATGCCTGTCTCATTTCTAAAGGAAATATTTTTGTCGGCAATAACCAGGCTTAGCCTCTAAAGATGGAATAGCAATTTACCATTCTATGGAAAGAAAAACTTGGACTGTTTTGATTAATGCCTCAATTCTACAGTTGTTTTTTTTTTTTAAAAATCCTACCTTGTTCGATACCCTTAATTTATGCCAAAAGTTGCTATATATTTAACTGAAAACTTGCTACCCTGATTTAAAACAGGGAGATGCAGTGCTCCATCCCATTAACGTATATTATCCTTTCCCACCCTGGTGCCTTCTGGATGTGTGGGGAATAATGTTCCTAGAATTTCCAATCAGCCAGAATATTGGCCAGGATGGTTGGAAAATCTGGAAACTATAATCTCAGCACATCTGGAATATACCAGCTATCGTCTATTCAAGATTACTCCAATAAAATATTTACAGTAACACCATGTTAAGTCATGAAGAAAACTGAAAGCTTCGTTATGCTGTGCTGTTCATCAGTAATAATCTCCTACCTATCATTTTTCCATCTGATCAGGTGCATTGATTTGTTCCATGTAAATGATCCTGCAATCATAGCAAAGCATTACAGTGCTATGAAATCCTTATCCTACACACTTTTATTGAGAGTCATGGAGCTGGGTGTGATCTTGGAAGTCAATTAGTCCCACTTCCTGATCAGTGTAACATCAACCACAGAGCCTCTCTTACAGATAATTATCCAGCTTCTGTTTGAAATCCTCCAGGGAAGGAGAACTTATCACCTCAAGTGGCAGTCTGGTCTACCAGGTGACAACTTATACAATCTGGATGGTGGTTTGTTTGTTTTTCATATTGGACCTGAACCAATTTTGCTGTAGTTTGCTGTAGCCAGTGGTCACCAACTGGTGGGCCATGGACCACTGATGGTCCAAGAGAAAATTTTGGTGGTCCACAGAAAAATGTCCCCCCAAAGCACCCCACAAAGCAATTAATCCAGGCTGTGCAGGAACACAAGGCTGCACCGCTCACATGGCCTGCCCACCCACTGGCCCCCACCCTTCGCCAAGCGCAAACCCTACTTTGAATAGAGCCACGCAAGCTGGAACTGGAAGGTAAGGCCAACAGTAGAGGAGGGAAATCCACCCCTGGATGGCTTGCTGATGTTGGTGGGAAAGTCGGTCCCATATTCCAGAGCTGCAGTAGTCACAGGACTAGCCCTTTGGTCATCCCGAAGCAGCTGCTCCAGTCCATGGCAGGCCGGTGCACTTGGGTGGAGGAGCAGCTGCTCCTGGATGACCAAAGGGCCAGTCCTGTGACTATTGCAGCTCTGGAAAATGGGACCGACTTTCCCAGCAATGTCAGCCACCACCATCAGTCAAAATTCATATTAGTGGTCCTCAGGATTTAAAATTATGAGTTTGGTGGTCCCTGAGGTCCAAAAGGTTGGTGACCCCTGGTTTAAGCCAGTGTATCTGGGGCAATAAAGACATTCCCTCTTGTATGTGGCAACCCTTCAGCTGCTCTCATATCATCCATCAGTTAGCTCTTCTGTCAGTTAAACATATATTATATAAGAAAATCTTTTTACCATTCCTGACAGGGCTAGATAACAAGGCCTTTATTATTTTCATAGCCCTTTTCTGAATTGGGTGCAGCAAGTGGGATCTGACTAGGAAAGAGTAAGGTGGAACAATTCCTTCCCTGAGGCCCCAATTCTGTGCTCTTGGTAATGTTATTCAAGATAGCATTGGTCTTCTTACTAGCTGCATCATGCTGCTGGCTCATATTGAACTTACTAACCAAAACACCCAGATCTCTTTCACATGCACTATTTGCAAAATCTGTTTTTCCCCCAACCTATACTTAGGGTTTTAGTTTTTCATATCTAGAAGGCAGAATTTTATAGGTATATTCTTAAATGCCAGTGATCAATCCAGTCTAGATGCTTCTAAATCTTCTTTTTATCTAAGATATTAGCAACTTCTCCTAACTGGGTGTCTTCTGCAAACCTGATAAAAGTCCCAGGAATTCTCTTACCTAAACCATTTATAACATATTCATCTGTTATTTTTGAGCTTTTTAACTTTGCAAGATGTCTGACTGACCCTCTCATGTTTTTCTAACATAATGCCAAATTATGGCATTATCATATGCTAATAAACTGTTGATTGCACAGACTAATCACATTCTACTTATTTTTCCCCCTAAAACATTTAGATTTTAATGCAGACTGATTCATTTTTATATTTATATATTTGCATAAAAAATAATTTCTCATAGTCAAATCAAAAGACTTTTTAGAGAAGAATGGAAGGAGAATGCACCTGTAGCTTCCAACAATTCCACTAGATTTACGCAAAAGCTTAGGGAATTAGAAAGATCGAAAAGTGATTTTATAACTGCTTTGTTACTATATTTATCTATCTAGCCATGGGTAGTTGGATTAGAGGCTTGGATAAATGAACCTGCTATTTATACAGTATTTGAGGGCACCAAAATCTCATATTATTTTCACATCAGTTTGCTCAGTGCTGTAAATCTACCCTTTTTTATGTTGCCTGTATAAAAAGAGACTAATTGCAGTCTCTCAAGATTATATCCACCTATGCATTACATACATACTCACAGGCCAAGTGGCTCATTTTATAAGGCTGCATGCAACTTCAGCATGCATTTGGATCCTCCTACCACTCTAAAACCATGCTACTGAAATCTGTTTATAAAATGGTCACTTTGAGGGGTGCATATTCAGGCTGTTCTGAGGAGGTTTGAATGCTTTAAAGTAGGAATGGGAGATGTTTGCTTTCCAGAGACTTCCTGCTTTAAAATATTACCCTTGCCCAGAGATGGTATTCAGCAGGTTCTGACCAGTTCTGGAGAACCCATAGCGGAAATTTTGAGTAGTTTGGAGAACCGGAAAATACCACCTCTGACTGGAGATTTTAAAGTATCCTTCCCCTGCCACATCCACCAAGCCACGCCCAGAGAACTAGTAGTAAAAAAAATTGAATCCCACCACTGCCCTTGCCCCCTAATTCCAACTCTAAAATACCCCCAGAATCCTAAAAGGACACAGTATTGGTAATTTAATTTCTTAATGCAAAGAAGAGAATGAGTGTGCTTCTCCCATTTACCAACAACTTATTAGGAAAATAAAAACATTGTGGGAAGAGAGGTTTTATTTGAACTATTTAATTTGAGATGAGCTGCCCATATGAACTGCCAAAGAAATAAAACTAGACTGTACTAGTTCTTGGGGAAAGAAAACCACTGCCCCACATTCAGTCCATCATTGTAGATCACTTTCTACAAAATCTCATGCTTCCTCTCCCTGCTTCTTGTTTAATAGGAAGATAATAGGTATTTACTAGGTATTAATAGGTATTCCAACAGTGGCAGTGGTGTGAAAATTGGTCACTATTGGATTTGGAACTTGGAATTGCACTTTCTAAAATCCTTTCTGCAGAAAGAGGTTTGCAAGTCTTCTGTTTCCACCACACACCCCCAGGCTATCTATTGCTTTTGAAAACAATTAGCATTGCTTAAGCGTCTTTACTCTTTAAATTGTATTTGCCACTCTTGTGGCAAAAGTTTTGAGGCTATGCAAAAAATCCCAAGAGGAGAAAATCATTGTCATGATGGGTGGGCAGCAACTAACTAAGTGCATACTAATACTAATACTAATACTAATACTAATACTAATACTAATACTAATAATACTAATACTAATACTAATAATACTAATAATACTAATAATACTAATAATAATAACAATAATAATAACAATAATAATAACAATAATAACAATAATAACAATAATAATAATAATAATAATGCCTACTGTCCCTGTCCTATTGTTTCTTTTTATTTGTATCCATTTCATGTATTTATAATCATGCTTATACTTATACCTGTTATCTAATACTTGCTTGACAAATAAATAAATAACTGAACCCAATTTCAAGTAGCTTCCACATAGGCCCAAAAGCTATATGCTTGTCAACAATATATTTGAAAGCCCAAGTAAAGCCAATCTTTTCTTTTGCAGAATTTGAAATCTTGTATTTGGTGGTAATCTGGCTTCCCAGTTGGTGAGAGCTCTTGCTACTTAGCTCCTGAACCAAAGGCATCAATTACTCTTCTTTTTGGGACCAAAATCACAGGGGGAAAAAAACTCCACTGGAACAGTAACCCTCCTTTTGCAACTGGCTGATCCCCTTCTGAAAAGTAGAGGAAATCATTATCAATTTCACACGTGAAATTGATACATCTAGACTAGCAAGAATCTGAAAGCAGTGAAAGTCACCAATCCTAAATTAACCCAATCTCCTATCCTAATGGCAACAAACAGCGGGGAGTGGCAGTATAATAACAATCATCTTGTTGCAAAATTGTTGATGTGCATCTTTTTACCATCCTTTCAGGGCATAGGCACTGATTAAAGCTTACAGGGTTTTTTTCCCACATTCTCCTGTCAACCAATTGAAAGAATTATGTTGTTCTTTGTTCTCAGGCACCCAAGTAGGCAAAAGTGAATCTATTCAAGGATCAGACTCACACTGCTTTTGAGAGACTGGGGAGTGAAAACCCTAACCCAATTCCCTGGTTACTGGGTCACACAGACACAGTCTCTGTCCTTTGGATCGTATTTTGCAGACTTTCTTTATTTGCCAATTGTTTACAAGTAATAAGTATAAGTGTAACATAGTTGGAAGACATGAAATACAAAAAATAAGAGAAACAATAGACAGGCGGTTGCTAGCACCTCCTACGCTTAGGAAAGGGTGAGGTCAGTAGACAGTTTTGCAGACTTTTTACCATTTACCATAAGGAGTTGATTTACCCTATCCAAAGGGATTGATTTACTATAAGGATTGTTTTCAGTCTTTTTTAAAAATGTACTTTTTTCAGGAACATTAAGATATTGGCTGACTACTTACTTGAATATTTGCTCAGAAGTCTAAGCAGCAGTCATAAATAATGCTGTTAATCATCCCCTTTTTTTGGAAAGAAACTATTTGTAAAACTTCTCTAACCACACACTTAAAATATGTCTATTTATTTTTGTATAAGAAAAGGCATTCAGTCACTTGGATGAACTGTCTGCCTCTGACTGTATGATGTGATTTACCATCTCACAGTAGGTGTTGTACTGAGACATCACTAAATAGGCCTCCTTAGAAATTTTTGAACCAAGATTTGAAAGCAAAAGAGGAAAGCTAAGTTATATAGGACATGTGGCTGAAATTCCTTCTAAGCAATCTTCTATATATAGCAATCTATAAAAGCATTTTTAAATGCATTTTTTGGGACTTAATAACCATGTGGCTTTATCTCAGCTATGTGGTCAGGATTAATACTGAAAGCCTTTGCAATGCTGTAAATTTCCAGCCTGGTCTTGTAGACAGGATAGTTGGAGGGAAAAATATCTGATAATTTCTATAGCAGTTAAACAGTGAGCTTATTTATGTGTAGAATAGGAAGAGTACATAATAATTCAAACATTAAATTGGTATTATTTGTATAGATGTTATTCGGTATTTGGAATTTTGAAATGAAAATTGAGTTTTCTCAAATATATGTATTTGGATTACAGTATTGGAATCAAGGGAACTTCAAAATAGATGGTTGCACTTATGAACTGCATGTTTATATCCCATAGTGTTCTGTAATCTAGTTTTTTACCTTATCCAACATCTGTATCCAAATTCAAATGTCAGCATGGGAATGGTTATGAATGAACTGGGAAAGGAGGCTGGCTGAGGAATTCTGGGAGTTGAAGTCCACAAGCTTTAAAGTTGTTGGGTTTGGACAAATGGCCCATGAATATTTCAGCTCTCTTTGTTGAACACACACATACCACTTAGATTGTTATTTGTTCTTGCAGGAATCAAGGAAAATGCGTTGAAGGCATGGTAGAAATATTTGACATGCTGCTGGCCACTTCTTCTCGCTTTCGAATGATGAACGTCCAGGGGGAAGAATTTGTATGCCTTAAATCTATCATCCTACTCAATTCTGGTAAGTAAGACATATGTCTTTACAGTTGCAACTTAGCCTAATGGATGACGTATTCCAGGAGAAGGATAGAAGAATGCAATTATTTTTTTCTTGGATATCTCAGTGGCTTCAGTTATCACTAACCATTTTATTCTTCCTAGCATTATTAGGTGGCACCATATTATAGGCCATTCTTATTTGGAAGATTGATTCGAGAAGATGGTTCTGTGAAGTTAGTCCTTTGATCCCTGGCATTCTGCTGTGGACATGTCAAGTTTCTGTTCTATTTCCTTTTATCATTGATATGATATATAGGTAGTCCTTAACTTAAAACCACAAATGAGCACAAAATTTCTGTTGCTAAGTGAGATAGTTGTTAAGTGAATTTTGTCCCATTTTGCGATCTTTCTTGCCACCGTTCTTAAGGGAATCACTGCACCTGTTAAGTTAGTAACAGGGCTATTAAATTAATCTGGCTTCCCCATTGTCTTTGTTTGTCAGAAGGTCACTAAAGGTGACCACATGACCCTGGGACACTGCAACCATCATTAATATGATCCAGTTGCCAAACATTCAAGTTTTTGATCATGTGACCATGGGATGGGATGCTGCGGTGGTCATAAGTGTGAAAAATGGTCATAAGTCACTTTTTTCACTGCTGTTGTAACTTCAAAGAGTCACTAAATGAATGGTTGTAAGTCAAGGACTATCTGCATATGCCTGAGGAGGTTATCTGAGGTGTGAAAGAGAGCAAAGGAATTTCTAAGATGTTAGTCTTATTTGTGGTTCGCCTTTGACATAGTAGCATGGACAGTGGCTACTGTAGTTCAGGTGTTCAAGAATGGCAAGTTTTTCTCTCCTCTTCCCCACTGCCACCCATGCTCCATGAAAAACACACTCAATGTACATCTTTGGGCTGTTCTGAACAAAATAGGAAATTCCATAGAAACAACTGCAGGAAGAAAATATTTTTATTCTGTGTAGTTCTTTGATTGTTGTTAGTACAGTGACTTGTCTTTAGAGTTAAGACAATGTTTTCCAAAACCATCTTGTTCTAGAATAACAATAGTCAAAAAAATCTGTTCTGTACAGTGCATTCTTGGGGCGGCATGGTGGCTAGCAGTTAAGACACTGGGCTTGTCAGCTGGAAAGCAGGCAGCCCAGGTTTGAGACCCAAGTGCCATGCAACGGGGTAAACTCCTGTCCCAGCCCCTGCTCTTGCCAACCTAGCAGTTTGAAAGCATGCAAATGCGAGTAGATAAATAGGTACCACTTTGGTGGGAAGGTAACAGTATTGTATGATGTCATGCTGGCCCACATGACTGCAGTAATGTCTTCGGACAGCGCTGACTCAATGATCTTGAAATGGAAATAAGCACCATCCCCTATGGGACAACAACTGGTGGAGTAAAATCCAGAGGGACTCCCATAGTGCATTCTTACCTCCAAGTCCATCTTATTAGGACAGTAACTGGCCCTTGTTGTTTACAACTAACACTTTGATGTTAGGTGCTTACGGGGTAACATGTTATTCATTTTTGTTGAATGACATTTTATTCTCATTAGCTTACTCTCCGTGGATTGAAGCTGCTGTAGTCAAAGCAACCAAAAACACAAGTTATTGTGGCATCAGCATTCTGAACAGATAATGCAGAAAGTGCTTCTGTTTTGCAGAAAGCAAAACAAAACTACCATTAATATATACAAAATAGGATAGCAACATTAATGTTAAATAAGAACAAGATATAGCACTGTGAAGCATACTTTATTTTAGAAACTACCTGAAGAGGAAGATTTGTTAGAAGACAAGACAGCGTTCACAGCAGTTATTGTGATTAAGAAAATCAAGAGCAAAAGGCAGAAAATGAACTTTGAATGGCTATATCTGACTATGGCAATCAAAAGCAACATAGTACCACTGCAGTTAAATTACCTTAGAGCCAGGCTACATATTATATTATTAATGTAAACTCATAAAGAAAAGGCAGGATGTATGTATATAAGATGGAAGATGGTTTTTATGTTTTTATGTTTTGTTTGTATATGTTTGTCTTAAAAAAATAAAAACTTAAAAAAATAAAAATAAAGAAAAGGCAGGATTAAATCCAACATACAATGATCATATATAATGCATAATGTATTTACTTTCTATTGAAGAACAGTCCCAAAGTGAACACACTCTATTTCCAATTAAAATAAATGACAGTTAAAAGCAATTTATAATTTTTAAAAATATAGTACAACCTACTAATATAATTTAGTGAGAATCATAAATTACTGTATCTTAAATGTCCATAATGCAACCCCTCACAGTCCCAAGTGAAAAAACTTTACAGATCTATACAATTAATATCTTGTGAAGGTCAGTACAATTCACCATCTATGCATTTTGACTTGTTCTGTCCTGTCCAACTAAAAATTGAGGAAAGAGAGAGGGAAGAGATCTGGCAAACATGCTGATGTTAAAATGGGTTAAATGTGGTGGATCCCGAACTGTATATAGCAGATTTTTACACATACCTTCAAGACACCACCGGTGGAATTTCTCCAGGTATTTAGACAACATTGATATATGAGCATAATCAAGATGTCATTTCAGTAACAAACATGATGTTGATCATTGTGCATAAATATTGCCCATTTAATTACATAAAATTATATTTTTCATAAAAAAATAAAATGTCATATTTAATGTATTTGCTTCCCATCTCATTTTAAAGCAACTCTGCAACATAACATTGGACTCTTCTGAGTGCCATAGCTTATAGCGATAGGCAAGAGTCTCAGCCCAAAATAAGTACTTTGATTTTATTTAGAAGCCTTACAATTATTGTATTTTGTACTAGATTTAGATCTCCAGTAGGGTGTTCTTTGCACTTGACCACATAAGTAACTTTCTTTGGAATGGAGCTTCTGAAACCAGGAAATAAGGTCAGAAAATTAAACTGAAGACCCAATTTTATGTATATTTCAAATTGTTTGCTTTCGAGAAGAAGAGAAATAAAAAAAAAGAACATGCACATACTCAGCACTTAGACTGATGACACTAAGAACTTGGCTTCTAATCTGTTCCCTCCTATATTGTGAAAGCGACAGACTGACTTTTATAGGAATTATCTGGAGATAATGTGTTTCAGCTTGTAGTCCAAGCACCCAGCTGCAAATTCTGAGCTATATAGCCAGAATACTGATGATCTGATAAAGGAGCATGTAGCCTGTGACAATGTGACTTTCTTATTGTGAGATTGATCAATGTTTGTGTTAGGTTCTCTCTTTTCTTTCTGTTCCTTTTTTCTTCTTCTCTGAATAAAAGGCTTGTTGTTTCAAACATGGCTATCTCTGAGAGAGTGCTTTCTTACCATAATGGCCATCGTGATACAGAAACCTATGATTAACTTAATCACGATTTATTCATTTTGTTGAGCCATAGGCTGATCATTTGTGATTCAGTATGTTAGTCTGTCATACCAGTAGATCACATAAGGATGTTCTTTCACATGGAGCTCTTTAAAGATTATGCCATCTTTGCATTTTAAGCCTCCCAGAGTCATTTACTAAGATGGGCAGCTATAGAAAGCAAGCAAACGAATGAACACACCTTACCACAAAACGTTTAGGCTTGCTAGCAGCCATGCAGCTATTTTCTTCTATTGTATACGTATATGTCAGAACCAAAACCTCCATTCAAATTATATTATTTTTGTATAATATTTGTAAGTGTTAAAGCAATTTTTCAAGTTTGTTTTATGTTTTGTTTTCATTTATTTAGCTCACTGAGAGTTTGAGAAAGTTTTCTCTAAGCTGGTGCCCTCCAGATATGTTTGGATTCGGACTTCCAGAACTTCAGAAACTGTTATCCCATTCTCATCTGGAAGGCACCAGGTTGAGGAAGGTTGCGCTGAACATTTGTCGCATTCTTCCTATTGAGAAGGATAACTCATTGACTTTTGCGGACCTTACTCTCAGATACATGTATACAAAATTACATTTCAGCATTTATAGAACAGCATTTAAAGTTGCTAATTGACCAGACTGCCCATTGGGACCCCATCAAAAATCTTATCATACTTCCCCCAAGGTTCAAATACATGGGTAGTAAGAAAGACTGCCACATTTATAAGCTAAAGCCATTCAATTCAGAGTTATCTATCTCGATCTGATTGTGATCAGCTTACTAAGGGATGCTCTTATCTGATTGTTTAAATGAATATTTTTATATCACCATATTATTTTATATGATGTTATATATGATATGATATAAAATGAATGTTTTTATATCACATTGTTTTATATGGTATGTTCATTAGACTAATCAATAAACCTGCTATAATATACTGATAATGCTAGGCCTTCTCTCCTCTCCTTCCCCTCCCCTCTTTTTTTCTCCTCTCCTCTCCTCTCCTCTTCCCTCCCCTCCACCCGTCTCTTCTCCTCCCACAGGGATATACACATTTCTTTCTAGCACCTTGAAATCCCTGGAGGAAAAAGAACATATCCACCATGTTCTAGATAAGATTACTGACACCTTGATGCATTTAATGGCCAAATCTGGCCTTTCCCAACAGCAGCAACATAGGCGCTTGGCTCAGCTCCTCCTCATCCTTTCCCACTTCAGGCACATGAGGTGAGTGGTTACCCAGAGGCCTTTAGCACATGGCTGCTTAGTGTTGTCTTCTGTGTAAAAGAGACCCTTTCCTGAAATGTGCTATCATGGTTAAAGTTAAGGGAATGATAAGAGTCATAAGAAACTGACAGTCCAAGGTAAAGTCTGCCAATGTTTAAAATCCCCTGAGAGCCGCTAGAATGCTGGAAATCATTTAAACTTCAGCATTCATGTATGTTGCAAATGGCAAAGGGAGGTGGGTCAGATGATGTTCTCAAGGTGTATATGGGCTTGACCTCAGTTACTTCAGATAGTGCAATGGTAAATGTGCTAATTTTATTATGACAGCCAAATGTATTTCATGTTACACTTCTGTCGTTGCATTCTTTTGTTTGTTGTATGTTTTCAGTTTTTCATTCATTCCAGATCCATCCATTATACAATGCCCAAGTAGTTTCAAATGCACTGTAAAGGTCAAATGGGTTTAGAAAAGTCTGTGTTTGTTTTAAAAAGTGCTATAGTACCATTGTTCCTAAAACGGGGTGTTAATCTGAGAGTTGCAGATGACTCCTTTGGCCTGATGCCTTCTCTCTGGAATACTATCTCCCTCCGCTGAAATTTGTACAGTTCTCTCCCCAGTGAATTCCAGAAGTCTTTGAATTCCTGTTATTCTCCCAAGTTTTGGGGAAGGTGTGTGTTGAGCCCCTACTGGGTGTTTGATTTTGTATTTTTTTTTCCAGAACGTGCATGATTCTTTTTCCTTCTTTAAACTGTAAGCCACACAAAATAATCCGGAATTGGGTGGACCCTAAATTTAATTAATTACATGCATAAATTCTCCATAGTCAGCTTTCGGCTTTTCCAGTATAGTCCAGAATCTTTGTTTTACTGCTCCACTTAGACAGGCATCGCTATATTTGAACATGCTTTGCATCATTCAAAACAAATCCCCAAGCAATAGTAGAGTCAAACTTGGAATCTCTTGGGATAATTGTATTTAATTTTATTTTTATGCGAACCTCTAGCAATAAAGGGATGGAGCACCTGTATAGCATGAAGTGCAAGAACGTGGTCCCACTTTACGATTTATTGCTGGAAATGCTGGATGCTCACCGCCTGCATGCTCCTGCCACTAGGAACACACCTCACAATGAAGAGGAGATTTCAAACCAGCTGGCCGTGGCACCTGCTTCAGTGCATTCCTTACCACCTTGCTATGTGAACAAACAGGAAGAAGAACCTGTGCAAGAAGCAGTCTGAAATCAGATTGCAAACAGCCTACAGGATTCTGAGCATCTCATCAAAAAAAAAACACCGGGCTTAGATGAACTGGGACCATGTCTAAGCACTCCAATACTCAACAATCACCAGTGAGTCCCAAAACAATGACGGTCAACTTCATTAATGGCAAAACATTCATAACTTTGGACATAATAGGTGGTTTCATTTAAAAAAAAAGTGTGTTTGTGTTAGCAAGACACAAGCTTAAGGATTCCTGTACTCTGTTTGCTGGTATCATATAGAGAAGTTGGACGATCTTTCATCTTTAAATCAATTGGGCAAAAATCCCAGCTGAGTTGAGTAGGTGATGTTTACATGTAATTTTTATTGGCTGTCTGGTGGATACAAGAAAAGTACACCACCCAGATACAGTATACAAAGCAATGGTGGTTAAGGACTAAGATTCTGTTAGACTCCCATTAAAAAAAACTAAGAGAAAGCAGAAGGGAAAATATGAATTTAAGATGTTTCTGTTGGGATTCATTCCTTTCAGTGATACATATACAATATTCAAATAGGTTAATCTATCCTCTCAAACTTTGTAGGCTGCTCCAGTTTAGTTCAGGAAAAAAGCCCCTCAGTTAACTTAAAATAACTTAAAATAACTGTGAGATTAAGCTAAACTTTTGTGGTATCTCCAAGGGAGCTGACTCAGCCCTACAGGGTTTCCATAGTAAAGATAAACAGGTGGACTGAAAATTCATATTATCATTTTAAAAAAACTGACATAATTCAATTCATCGGCCCGCTAAATTCACAATGAGGGTCCAAATGTTACAGATTTCTCCCCATATCCGTCTGAGGGTGAATTTTGGTGCTGACCATTACTAATAGACCATAGCCTGATTAAAGTATGAAATTGTATCAATTAATTGTGAATCACCCAAGGATCTCCGGCTGAAAATATAATTGATCAGTTGTACATATTATACCATCTAATTCATAACTTAAGTGACAGATCACATATAAACTGCCAACCGCCAGGAATGGAATAGTCTGCCCATTCTACTTGCTTGCTTTCCACTGAAGGTAACTTTGTGGGAGAGTTGCACCTGCACATGGTGGAATCTGAAATTAACTTTCAGAAAATCCCAGGTCTATTTAATACAATCAGCGCTCCACAGTAGGAAAAATCACCTGTCTTCTTGAGCAAGGTCCTGCATTTGCATGTGATACTCCCTAATATCTGCCAAAGCAACAGAGTCCCAAAGATGCTTTCTCAAGAGGCAACTGGACTTTCTGGTTTTTCTTTGAAGATGTTTGGCTTCTCAGATGAATCCTTCCATTCCCCACCATCCAGTCAGAGCCAAAGAAACTTCTTGGATGAGAAGTGAAACGTCTTCAAAGAAGAATCAGAAAGTCCAGTTGCCTCTTAAAGAAAAAGCACCTTTGGGACAAACATGACCTAGATCAGGGGTCTCTAACCTTGGTGACTTTAAGACTTGTGGATTTCAACTCCCAGAAAGTCCACAAGTCTTAAAGTTGCCAAGGTTGGAGACCTCTGAGCTAGATGACTGAGAATCTCCATACACAAAACAACAGCTTTATGTTGAGCCACAACCAGTGGTGAGAGAACAATGAAGAAAGGACAAGAAAGTTGTGCACTGCAACTGAGATCACATCCTATCCTTTGGGTCCTGCACATATTGACTCCTTCCAAGGCAAGGTGCACACATCCAGGACAGGGCAGATCAAAATCTACAGATGATCGGCAGCAACCACTTTTGTTAAAATGTATTCCCTCTCCAAATACATGCCTAAATGTTGTGGATCTCCTCTGTTTTTTTACAGTGCTCCCACCAAAACTAGTAGCCTGAGCTTGGTTGCTAGTGGCCTTGTTTTTTATTAATACCATAAAGAACCTATTTTCAAAACATAAAAAGAACAAAAATCAATGGTCCTATTTTGACATTTGATATGAAGTGCCTTGCCAAATATGAATACAGAGGTATCCTTTGAAATAAGACAAAAATGCCCACACTGTATATATGCTGTATATACAATATATTACATAATTCATACTATATTGTAATATATTGCATGATATATTAACAACAAAAAGAGTTCTTGTAGGGCCATAATTAAAGAAAGAAAATTTTAGTCATTTGTACCCAGCTGTTTACTGCAAATCTAAGATATTTTTAACTGGGAGTTCAGCCCCATAGAATGTAGTTGGACATACTTTTGAATAGATAAGCATAGGATCAGGCTACAGTAATATAATTCAGTATTTCTATTTTTATAAGGGAAAACACTTTTGCTATTTTTCTACTGGTTCCCTAAGGGTAGAAAGGTTTCATTGTATTTGTTGCTTTGGTGGTGGTTGTTTTTCCCATTCACTTCTGCTGGATTGGAACTTCCATCTAAGACCTACAAAGAATGCTTGGAAGCTTTCCTCCCCATCCCAGTGAATGGTGAACATTTCAAGTACAGGACCTCAATAGGTCCTTTGTATGCCAATTGAGTAGACTTCTGAGTAGATATGCATAACCGTAACTCAGTTTCTATCTATCCTCATACAATGCAAATGATTAAAATTGGTCTCAGTCTATTTAAGTAATGTACACTACATTCATTTTCCTAACCAGAAACCATGATTTTGTCTTGACAAATTACAGTAACAGGCAAATAAGGGATGCAAATAATAAAGCCAGAGATGGCAAGGGATGGGAACAGGCCTTTAGCTTTAATGCCAGCATACCTGGGACAGGTCCAGCTTGAGAATTGAAACTGCTTTTGTTAAATGTGTGAAATGTAAGAAAAATATCTAGTTGTCATTATTGTTAGTTTGCTGGAAGCATTGTATTATCCTTATTGCTATTGTTTGTTGAAAGCACCTTACTGAATGCAGTGTGTGTGTTTCTGTGCATATAATACACACATGCAAAGCTCACCTATCAGACAACTGAATGTAGCTCTTCTATATAACCAGTCGACAGGTTAAAATACAACAAAACCACAGGGGGGAAAAACCATTTTCAGCTATCTTTTCTCATATGCAATCATGTGTGCCTAAGGCTTAGCGATTGTTAAAAATCATTACTGCATATCAAATTTTATATTCCTGAGAGATAAGAGAGTCTTCACTTGGTCTAGGAGTAAACACACAAAAAAAACCTTGTCCTTCAACAAAGGACTTTCATGGCAGCTAATGCTTTTAGTTTTTTGACCACATCCAAAGATCATTGCCTCAAACGGGTTCCTAATAGCAGGCAAATATAGGTTTGTAACCGACCTTGCTGGCTGGGGAATTCTGGGAGTTGAAGTCCACAAGTCTTAAAGTTGCCAAAGTCAGACACCTCTGATTTAGAGGCTCGAAGAAGAAAAGAGGGAGCTGTAAATTTTTATTTGGGATTTTATAAGGACGATTTTTCTGTGTGCAAAACTTTTTTTTAAAATTTGAGTGCCATTATGGATTCTAGCTCAGGCCGATTTCTTGCCAACCATCTCCACTGCTTCCAGCCATCCTCTTTTGGGGCACTGCAAGATGTACTTAGCCCCTCTGGTCAAGTTCTCATTACTCACAACACATCTATAAATAGATTGATCACTGACTGCTGGGTGAAGAGACTTAGTTGAAGAATTGTGCCCTTCAGCGAAATGGCAACAGCCATTCTGCTTTTCCAGCCACATATGAATCTGTAATTTTGGGGACTATTGAGAAATTCTTCACCACGAAGGAATCTCAGTGAGAGGAAATGGCGTGAGAACACAAATTAACAGCTGCAATCCCATAGCTGTAGAAAGCTCGGGATTCTACTGCTCTTTAAGTCCTTGAGATAAAATTGCCCTATGTTTTGTGCAAATAAGGCAGCCCCTCCCATGATTGTCCTCTTAAGCTCCAGCTAAGAAACATTCACCTTTTGTGTTGTTTTGATAGCCAGGAGAAAGATGGACACACCAAGCAGCTCTGGAACAAGAGTACAAATATAAGATTACCAGGTCCTCTGCCTGGCAGGCACAGCCTTACAAATCAAATGTTGTTGGCTTTTTGAGTATCTACAAGCTATCACTTTCTGAGCAGCTTCTCTCCAGAGCGGAGCACTCCCCTAATGAGTGTTAACACCAAGTTAATAAGCTCCACACTGTGACCTTGATTAATACCCTTCTGCTGGCTTGGCTACTATCTGAAACTGACAAGACCTTAAACAGTTACATGCCTCTAGCAGAGGGCTGTCAAATTCATGGCCCTCAGGCCAGATGTGTCACATGCTATCCACGCCCCAAATGGTTTAGTGAAGGGGGGAAAGTCCCGATATGTCACATGATGCTGCTGCGAAGACGCAAGTTTGACACCCCGGCTCTAGCACATTCTGCAATTGATAAAACGTCTTTCTGATGTTGGAAGATTATTTTCATATACTTGTACACGCAGGCTTAAGCTTTTGGGTTGCCCCCCGCCCTGCAATTTTTGTCACAGATGCCTTGAAAGTGAAACAATGTGACATCCTTTCCCTTATTTGTCCCCATTCAGCTATCTGATAACCCTATACAACAAAGCCTCTGCTTCTCTGTGAAAAAAATGCAATCATTGTGAGGGCTCAATGTGAGACCCTCACATTGAGGATTTTGCAATCATTGTGAGACATGATTGATAAAATTGATAAAATCAGTCATGTTGCTATAATTACAGAAAGTGGACACCACCAAATTGCCATACCCTTCTTGCCCTGACAATCAAATGATTGATTCAGCACCATCATCAGGCTTCTGTATTGTGCTCGAACATATATATATCTCACAGCCTTATTAATCACCCTGAACTGAAATGGGCATTCCTATTTACATCAAACAGTGCATCCATCTGGTTTAAAAGGCACCTAAATAAACATTGCAAAGTATGTCTTCATTCACACAGTGGTTCTATGCACAACTCTTGCTGGATATTGATGCTAGTGTTTGCTATGTTTTGGTGTGAATCTGAGCCTTCATTTTATACACATGTTCTTAATGCTATTGCTTTTAACACTAAGTTAGAAGCCAACTGTTCAGCCCATGGACTTTTGGATCTCAAGCTTTTCTTTTTCTTTTTGCAGAATCAGTCAAATGAATCAAAGCTCGCTCTTCTGAAAGCTCTTTTCAAACGCACTGTGGCTTTGTAACGTGATCCTTCAGATCTGAAGTGAGCACTAGTCAAGATCTGAACTTCATGCAATGCTTTTAAGCTATCAGCCTAACATTGTTGAAGTATAATTGTCCTATAAACCTTGGAGGTACCAAAAATACTTTTGATGCTCAAACCCCTTTTTCCTGTCATTGGTGCATTCTCTCATTTTAATTCAATTCTGGATGTATTTCGGTCTTGAATGATGTTCTGTAAACAATTGTTGCCTTCTGAGGGACTTTACAATTTTGCACTGTCCTGGAAAGATTTTTTGTAATGAACCTATTTGTTTTTTGCATTCAAATGTGCCTGAATTTATATGCTGCCATGCTGCCAATCTGTCTTTAGTAGGAATGTTATTCTGCAATGCACCTTTTAAAACAAAGCCGTTTGCTCCGCAGTCTTGAAGTGCCCGCTGGATTATGATAAATATCAATAGTCAAAAGATTCTAGTTAGAAAATAAACCCAACAGGCTACTTTATGCCACATTATTATACTTTTTTTAAAACGAAGCTTTGTGCACTACATTACCTTTTCATTGTAAAGTTTTCCCTTTATTATGAGGCTCATGTGCCATAATGTATTTGTTGAATTATTCTGCTCTTTTTGCTAAAGCACATAATATCATAATTGGTGTATCTGTTTTGTTAGAGTTGCTTTGTTAAATGAAAAAAAAAGGTTTAATCCTTTTTTTGTTTCTTTTTTTTGCACATTTGAAAGAATGTTAAAAACAGCTTTTAAAAAAATCAGCAGGATACCTGATCTGTCAAGATTTTCTCAGCTTTGATGTTGAAATAAAAAAAGTGAAGGACACCACTGGGATATGTCAATTTCTTAAGTTTATCTCGGAGGGGGTTAAATCGCTTAATTAATTCACACTCACATTTGTCTCATTTAGCTGTATTTGTTTCTCTTTGAATCTAAGATAATGTTATAGAATGCTTAATAATGTGAAGAAAAAGATAGGAATAATTAAAAAATTATTTAATTATTAATAATGAATTATTATTTAATTATTAATAATAATTAATATTTAATTATTAATAATACATAAATAACTTAATAATTAAAACAGAATTAAGAAAAAGTCCAAATGGTTTTAAAATGTAGATAAAAGGGGCAAAACCTTGAAATTTATCATCTTAAAGCAGATTTTGTTAAATATACAGTTTTGGGCTGGTTTCAGTCAAAAAGTCTAATCACCCTCTAGTTACTCACATCAAGCCCATGCTGTTCATCCTTCATCTGTCCCTTACTCCATCAATAATTGCGAAAACAAATTTGTAAGCCTAAGATTTAGAAATACAGTTCAGGATTGGAGGTCTGTACGAGTTCAGACATGTACCAGTGTCAAAGTGACTTTCTCCTTCTTGGTCAGAAGCTGAGATCCACATTGGATTAATTGACGTTGTTAACATGTTAAGGCGAGGCATATCTCAATTTTAACCTTTGTGCATGCAGGCTTAAAATGTTTTGGTAATATTGAGGGGGTCAAATTATTCCTGAAGGGGTTAAGTTTAGGGTGTCTATAATATCAATCCCTGGTGGTTCTGTTACAGTTGAACGATGCTTTCTGAATCAGATAATTAGGCAAGAGCACACAAGCTTTTCATAGCTTTACTTGGACTATTTCAAAGGGATCAGAAGCATCCTTCGTGGTAGAAAACGGCTTTTTAGGATGTTCCTCACCCATTAATGCTACATCTGGGACAGAAAAAAACTGGGAAGAAGAAAACAAATCCCGTTTTAGGCTAAATATGATTATTAGTGATGTGTTTATTGCTTGTCTTAACCTTAACATCGTAACCATGCCACACACGCAACAATATTTTGTTTTTCAGATGTTATACCAACATAGCCATTAGTAAATTCCAGATAAAAGATCAGTTAATAACAGAAGGGGGGGGGGCATTATAAGAGGGAAATTGGGTCAAGGAGAGGAGAGAAATTGGTATAAAATTAACTATAATTTATAATGAAGCTATTAACAAATAAATTTAACACATACATTAAACAAATTAACCGTGGCCTGGGAGGATATGAATGCATTGCATATACCTCCTGATCAATGGGATGCAGCCGACTGTATGTTGGCTTGCAGGTAGTCTACAGTTCAATCATCCTAGCTTACATAAAACAGCATGACCATGTTGGTGGAAATGGACTTAACTTGCACTTGGCAAAACTGCCCAGATGTGTGAATAATGACCAGTACTCATTACCATTAGGCCAAACCAGGGGTGGCATTCAACTGGTGTTACTACTGGTTTGATGAGAGTGTGTTTTGCTGTGTGTGCCTGTACAGCATTTGCAAAAAAAATCAGCTGTACTGACAGCTGACAAGTGCTGCACGTGGGTGCGCAGCATTTGAAAATCCTCTCCTTTCCTGCTTTTTCAACCTCAGCTGTGCTGCGCAAAGCAGCTGAGATTGAAAAAGCAGGAAGTAAAGGACAGCCAAGAGCCCAGGCAGGCGCCTGAGCCAAACTGACAATCAAAAAGTCGTCGCAGCGAACTGGTTTGGTGTCTGCTGCTCTTCAGAGCTACCTGTTCTATAGAACTGGACCAAACCGGTAGCAACCCACCCCTGGGACAGACTGCTAAACGTGACTTGGTTAAGAAAACAACTAGAAACCTTGTTTACTTTTGTTCAGTCTTACTGAAACGTTTATGAGAAGGCATTACTTGTTTGCGTTGATGCATCATGCATTGAAAATTTGTTTTACACAATTTTTGGTTAATGTGCCATTCTTTTCTAGACACCAGCAATTTGCAACTTTCACAGTTGCAAATGATTGACAAGACTCACAAAGGTTTTAGCATTCAGAAATTATTTTTTTTGGATTTTGATTACCACCCAAAGTGTCCTTCTACTGTGGCCCTTCAAAGTGATCATCCCCTTCAATATGGTACCCTGCTGGCCTGAATACAGAGGATTGTTCAAGTGACAGGCACACAATGTGGGGAATGTTAGAAATTAGGAGGCTGTATGTATATTACTCAGATTAGCTTGTCAAGGCAGATTGCAGTCCCAAAACCCTCAGCAAACTGAAGGTTATGTCAATTCACTCAATTGATCATAAATCCAGT
Organism: Notechis scutatus; assembly: GCF_049901735.1. Taxonomy (NCBI): domain Eukaryota; kingdom Metazoa; phylum Chordata; class Lepidosauria; order Squamata; family Elapidae; genus Notechis; species Notechis scutatus. Next base: position 85,207,910 of record NC_142009.1, on the reverse strand, counting down.
TGAAAAAGGCATTACAGTTCAATTGGTCCCTTGGGTAAGGTCCCTACATTCTGAGCTGCTTTTTAATATGGAAAACTGTGGTGCAGTTTGGATTCTGCAGTTAGCAAAGCAGGCCACGAAGGGCCTGTTATTCAAAGCCAAGGTTCTTATGCATCATTTCTCACTTTGTTAGACAAAAATGCAAAGGATTCTGAGGCAAGGTGCAGTTTGGGTTGCAATGATACATAGAGCTGGGCTGCCTTGATGAAAGAAATCTAGCCAGTACGAACAACAATTATATTCAGTGCATACCATCAATGCCATCACCACCCCTACCTCCTTCTCCTCATCTTCATGGATGCTTCAACTTCATCCATGCTCAAGTGAAGGAATTACGGTAATGGTTTGTGGCAAATTACCTGCACATCCATGTCCTGCTCAGCAATGGACACTGAATTATGGGAAATGATGTTCAAGTCACTTCTGAGAGAATGGCAATCTACTGGAATTAGAATAACTGAGATGTGGGATTCAGCATTGCTATGTTACTGAATGAAAATGAACCGCCTTCAAACAAGTCCAAGGCTCTTAAACATTATAAAATATAATCTGCATGAGTTTTTACTTTTGAGTCAGAGTTAGTGATTGATCATGATTATTACAAAGCTGTACACATTTATAAAACCAGAAAGTTGTGATTTTAAGATTCGTCACACTGTTTCAGATGTGGGTAACTGAATTGAAAATCTGGTTTTATCTATTAGTGACTCTTCAGAATTATTTATTATATTTTTTTCTACCCCATCTTTAATATTTGTTTTATAAATAACTCAGGACTGCAAACATATATAATACTCCTCCTTTCACCTCATAGTTTCCCCAAAACAACAACCATGTGAGAAAACTGCAATCTGCTGTATAATCTTCCAGGATTGGCTGGGTAAGAAAACAATTTGACAGGTAGAACATGTGACCATATCCACGGGGTTGTGCATAAAGATTTTTCCAGAATAAGAGTCCATGTTTATTAACTATAAGGATGCCACATTAACATTTACTGCACATTCTCAGTTTGTAGCTGTAGGAGGAGGAAGAATATGTACACATATCTAAATTTACACATGAAAACAAAAAAGACTATTTGGAAAAAAATTGGAAAAGAGACTGGCCAAACTTCAATTCCAGAGGTTCATGGAGGTTGAATCCATATATAATCTCCTCACTTTCGGTAAAACCTGTTGGACTGGCCTGACAGTGAAGATTGTATTCCACTGGTTCTGGAAAAGCTAGTTGCACCTATGACCCAAGAACTTGAGTACTGCTGCCCATATTTATATTTTCTTCTTAGAAATGCGTAGGTAGTGTGACATCATGATTCATGTGGTTTAGACTAGTTTTCTGTCACTCTGATTAGCTAATCAGATTTTGAAGCTGTACCTGATCTTCTTTCATGGATAGAAAGAATCTGGAATCATATTCAATCCCCAAAGCAACCGAGAGTTTAAGACATTCTTCCTTTTCTTTTCAGAACAAACCAATACATAGGAAATGCTTTTTGTCTCCATAACCTAGACTACCATGACTAAGAAAGCAGTTATTCTAGCAGTTATTCATTAGTAATTGAATACCTTTTATACCTTACAAGTTATTGCCTGTGGATATGTCCCATATTAGGATAATCATTTCCCTATTTCATTACATTTCATCTTTCTCGGTACTACACATAGATAACGCTGGACCAGGAGACTTTGGTCCTCAACATTCATGACATTAACAGCTCCCAGCATCCCTCACCACCATCCCTATTGGCTGGAGCTGCTGCTAAGACTTGTCATTTGGCAACCTCCAGAAGGCCACCTGTTCCATCTCCCCAAAGCGCCAACTCATCCCATCTGGAATCTATTAGTTTTGAATATTGATGTTAATAGAACAAACATAGTGGTGTTAACATCTTGCTTCTTCAAATAAAATACATTAAAACAACACAGAGCACTTTGAGTTTTCCTTTAAGATGTTTCTTTCCACTCTGATGAAGAGCCATTTCATAAAATTCTGATTTTTATCTGCTGTTTGCAACTCATAGCAAAGTTTGGCTTCTACCAACATTGCCTGGCCGTTTATTTATCTCTTTCAAGCAACTTTATATTTGGCAGTCTAAATAGATGGCTTTCATCAGGTTGTCATTTATTTTGTAACACTGTATACAAATCACTTAACTATGATTAAGATCAAGAATCTTTTCTTCAAACAACATATTAATACTACTGTTGAGCCATCATCTCTGATGCTTCCAAATTCCACATCAGCTTTGGAACTATCAGTTTATAACTTGGGACCCATCTTTCTTTTTCTTTCTTTCTTTCTTTCTTTCTTTCTTTCTTTCTTTCTTTCTTTCTTTCTTTCTTTCTTTCTTTCTTTCTTTCTTTCTTTCTTTCTTTCTTTCTTTCTTCTTTCTTGATAATTCTCTGGGTGGCCTTATGCAGAGGCTTGTTTTGTTTGTAGCAGGTTTTCTCTTTGCCTTTTCATTTTCTGGATTGTAGGGACTAAGCCAGGAAAAAAGAGGCTGTCACTGAAGTAGGGAGACCAGTTTTGGCTTTGGTTGTAGCTTCCATTGGTTGGGGTTTCCCATAAATTGGAAGTTTGGGGAAAAAAATGTTCCTCACTTGTTTGTAGTTGTAGCAATGTAAAACAGAGTGAATTAAGGGGCCCATTTCCTGGCTATGTTAACATCTATGGCAATAGTTTTACTCTGCAACCCTATATATTTATTTTGTATTGTTTTAACTTTTTATGATGTACACCACCCAGAGTTGAGATGGGCGGTTATAGAAATCAAATCAAAACATTAAAAACAGAGTCATTTAAAAGCTGGAGAGAATGAAACGGTATAATATGCAATAAATAAATCAACCAATCAAGAAATAAGATTAAAATAATTGTCATGCAGGATTCTACTTAATGCCTTGGGACGAATGTTGTAGTTCATATTCCATCTGTCCAATCCAGCCGTATTCTTGCATCTGACTATGGCTAAGGATGAAAAAAACTTCTTAGCAAATAACAGACGCCTCCTTCTTAAGCTTGCCTTCTGTTGCATGCTTTGCTTCCTTTACGACAGAGGTCAGTGATATTACCAGAAATAAGTAATTTATAGACCAAAGCTGACTTCTGAAGCCACAGCAATGTATATTATTATCATTATTAGTTCCATTTTGTGCATTTTAAAAAGCAAACTTAGTCATGTTGGTCCTTAGGAAAAAAAGAACAGTCGCATATATAATCATATATAGTAGGAGAACTCTTTGAAGGATCAGCCCAATCTCACAGAAAAACATGCTATATTTGAAGTTCTTCAAACCTCAAGAATTAGGAAAGGGCAGCAGAAAAACTTGGATGGTGGGATTACTTTAAAAACATGTTCAAATTGGGAAGAAGAAAAGAATTTTTATTCTCAATTCTGATGAGTCTCAAAATATACAAAAGTAATGATGACCAGGCTGCAGGTGGTCACCATTGACTATATGACCTCAACAATGATTCTCCAGGTCTTCTAGTTTTACAGGTTCAAGAAATGATCATTGTTAATGTAAAGATTCAACACTGAAAAATGCAAGGCCAAGGGGAAGAATCCAACTTCTAAGGGTTGGTGTCTGCAGGATCCTTAGCTAGTGAAGTGACTGCTTGCCTAACAAAGAGCAATACAATCCCTGAGCAGCGGTGTGTGTGTGTGTGTGTGTTATAAAAGTCAAGATGGTAGCCACCACTTGTCAATCAGAAAGGTTAACAGTTCGGCGGTTTGAATCCCTAGCACCGCGTAATGGAATGAGCTCCCATTACTTGTCCCAGCTTCTGACAACCTAGCAGTTCGAAAGCATGTAAAAATGCAAGTAGAAAAATAGGGACCACTGTGGTGAGAAGGTACAGTAACAGTATTCCGTGTGCCTTCAGTGTTTAATCATACCAGCCACATAACCATGGAGATGTCTTCAGACAGCACTGGCTCTTCGGCTTTGTAACAGAGATGAGCACCGCCCCCTAGAGCCAGAAACGACTGGCACATATATGCAAGGGGAATCTTTACCTTTACCTAGGTGTACAGGTATTGCATATATTTTATATATTCATGGTAGTGGTCACCCATCTTCACTTTTTTTTTATTTTTTCCTCCATTGGACTAGGGAGCCACTTTGGTGTAATGATTAAAGACACCAGGCTGGAAAGTGGGAGACTGTGACTTCTAATTCCACTTCAGGCACAAAACCAGATGGATGAGTTTGGCCCAGTCATTTTCAGCCCTAAGAAACAAGCCAGGGCAAATCACTGCTGAGCTTTTACCAAAAAAAGTGCAGGGATTAGTCCAGGCAGTTGCCAAGAGCCAAAAAAAAAACCTACATCAAAGACACAATAAGCCCATGGACTGCTCTACTGAGCACTATGTATCCTGTTCCTTAGAGTAGCTTTTTTTCAGCCTGTTGTTGGCTGGATCTGATGTGAGTTATGGCTTATGATGATCTATATCTTCTCTTCTTTTTTTACTGATTCACTGAAGTTTTTACAAGACATAGCATCAACAGCTCACTCAATTTATCACTTTTTTATGAGTACAATTATTTATTTGGCAAAGCTCAAAAAAGTCAACTGGTTTATAATTAATTGCTTTCAAAGTAAACAAATAAAAGAAAGATCACTCAAGGTTTTCCTTTCCTTGCTTTTTTCCTTTCAACAGATTTAATGTTAGATCTTGGGGAGGCATGACTCATTCAGGGTGTTGCTTCTGTGCATCTGTGGAGATTCAGATAACAGGAGGTGGTCTTTAAAAGCAGCCATGCAGTCTTGAACAGCCTTATCAAGCCTTTGACAAAATGATTTTTTTCCTTAAATGTATAGTCCCTTGACATGTTGTCTAATCTGAAACATTTCCCTTTGTTATAAAATAATTAAGCAATGGTTAGAACAGAGGGGTTTAAATTTAAAATTTTAAATCATGTAAGTAGTTGAATTATTAATGAAGAGATTGTTGTTTATCGTCAGCCACGTGTTGAAGGACAACAGAAACTATCCTTTAGGGTATTATAACATATGATTCAAGATCAAAAGAACTATATTTGTGATTTATCCAAGGATGTTGGTTGTTGGTTCCTTATAATTTATAGCTAAAATATTTTGCTATTAGGGTTGGGGCATGTTATTTAATAACTACAAATTCAAAAAGCTTTGGACATGACGAACTAATTAAGCATTTATTTCTAGTCCTGAAGAATTTATTAATCCTGTACTTTAATCTCCTTGAGCCATATGGCAAGCACATATTTGATTCAGATTTCTTGAATCTGAAGCAGAAGGTCCATTTGATCCAGTGGAGAGGTCCAGTGGAAGGATGGGGGAAGAGAAAAGACATGTTTACATGTTTGTGTTAATCAGAAGCATTTTCCAATTTATTGCAAGCAACTATACGGTAACTCTATGCACACAAGACTATATTGTCCTTTCACTGCCCATCAGAAGTGATGAGTTTTGCAACCCTATATATAGATTGTATTTCTTTGAAACTGCATTTTATTCAGAGATACTGATATTTTCCCCTTTACTCTCAGTTCTTTGTTTTTGTTTCCTTACTTGATGATTGATTTGATTCATATATTTTCAATATTATCTCAGAGTTCAGAAAGTCTTATTCCTAAAGTACAGGCTCTGCCCATTAAGCCATCATTTCCAGAGTGAAAATGGCTGATATGGCTAAATGTGGTGTTCTCTTAGGCAAGAAGAAAGAATAGTAAACACCCTCCCACAGATACATGGAAGTGATAATTAGAAACTGTTTGGTGTGGCAAGAGGAGAGGGGAGGAATGGTGGCTTGCAAGCTTTCTTCCTTTTGTGCACAAACAGTGCTATTCATGCCGAAACTCTCCTAATTTTACATAAAATTTCCCTCCCTTGAATTGGATGCCCAATAATTACAGAGACATGCTCAGACAGTTTTCTTGGCAAGCTTTTCTAATAGTAACTAGTCCTGAATATTCCAAATGGTTCCCCAAACAAAATATTGACCAGATTTTGCCTTAAAGTATATATAACCTGGAATCTGGAGTAATCCAGTTTATGTATCTACAGAAAAGTTCCCCACTGTTGACAATTGTGCTGCATCCATGATCTTTTGATAAAGATCAGACTATTTTAAAAGAAGTAATGCTGTTCACTGCTTTTTATTGGCTGAATTCTGTATAGCTTTGCTCACAGATCACTGGAAAATATATTTCTGTGACATGTGTATCCATCTTAATATTTATAATTTTGTGCCATTCTTGTATTAAAAGATTTCTAATTTCTTGAAGAATTCCAGGCTTTACTAGAGTACAGACAATGATTATCAACTCAATTTTATTATAGAAATGGTGATAGCAATTTACTCTTTGTTCATCTCTGTAAATATAAAAGTTACTGCAATTTTTTCAACTTGCTTTTTTTCCTCCAATTTCTGTCTCCTAGTCCAGTGAATAGCCATTTATCTTTTCAAAGTATGTTAAAAAATAAAAAGTAGAATGTATTAATTTTTTGGAGTACTAATTTTTAAAATAAAATTAATACAAGAATAATTTTTGCAAAAAAAATTCTCTAATCTTAAAGGAAGTTCTAGCTACAACATCCATAATTACCATGTGTAGACCTGAAGTGTGAGAAATGGAATTATAATGTTTTACTGTAGTAACTTAGTTTTTCAAATGGAGAAACAGGAGAACATAGCCTTATATCCATTATAGTGATAATCAGAGATTCAGATATGTTTATGTCTCTCACGAGTTTTCGGCAGAGGTATGTAATCTGATTTATCCATTGTGAAAGGCAATGACTGTATGCATGTAGGTATGTTTGTGTGTGCATGCAAAAAAATACCATGTAACCCATTTCATAAAAGGTGCCAAAACAACCAAATTTTAATATAATAAAATTAAGTTTTAAGATGCGAACCAATTTGATTCTAGTTCAGAGTTTCTTGAAGGAAATGTATCTGTGTGTATGAATCTGCATTTTAAGATGAACTAGGTGCAACAGATGGTTGGCATTTGTGTTCAGATCATCCATGTGGGGATGTAACTTCTCATTACCTAAAGATGATGACATGCCTCTTGACAGAGCCAGAAGCATCTATTGGTATATCACAAATCCAGGATTTTTAAGTCTTTGTACGACTTACTGGATAGGATCAGTTCTTTTCACCCAGACATGGGCTGATGTATAGAAAATGCAGAAGAGGCTGTAGTCAGAGTTGGATTTTCTGTTTCTTCTCCTCTGGGTACAGAAGCTTTCTAGAGGTTTCTTTGAGGTATCTTGTGCCTATTTTTAAGGCTTACAGTAAAGTTTTTTTAAAAAATAATAATTTTAATTAAGTTATAAAATAAAGATAAAAACTAAAAAAAACTAAGAAAAATATAAAAAGTAAAAAAGAAATTCAAAAGTGCACAGAAATGGGAACAGAAATTTAAAAAAAACCCAAGAAAAAGCAGGAAAGTGTAAGTAAAGAAATGACTTCCCTCTTCATGTTGACAAGTACAATTTCTTACCATCTCTAACATTTCAACCAAAGATCTCTTCTTCCCATATTTCATATCTTATCTATAGACACATTATAAATGTCATTATTCAGTCTTGATAAGCAAAAGTCCATTAAGAGTTATCAGAAGTAAAAGCACATAAATTTTAACCTTAATCAAATAAATCTGTTTCATAATTCTTTCCTTTTTAAGAAACATAACTTACTTTGTCTAAAAATAAAACAAAAGTTTATTCTTCCCATATCTTATCGACAAAGAAATCTTTAAAGCCTTATAATTCAAACTTAGTCAAGGAAAACCCATTAAGATTAACAGCAACATATTAAAAATCTTAATCTTGAATACCTTTCAGTAGCATCCCACATTAATTTATTATAATTTTCTCACTGTCTCTTCTCAAAAACTTCTTCACAACTTTTAACACATACCAGAAATAACATTTGTATTTTAATAAAAAAACAAAAAACCCACCCATCTCTTTACCCCATCATATTTATAAACAACTCTTCAAAGCATCACCATTCAGCACTGTACTTGAAGCACAGATGGCAAGACTAAAATTCTCTTACTTCAAACACATAGAGAATGATTTAATGCTGGGAAAGGTGAAAGAAAAAAGTAGGTGGACAAAGAGAAGCTAGGTGGATGGGCCCAGTTACATTGGTGAGGGATATGCCAGTAGAAGCACTGAAAGATCTGGTTAAATATGTGATATGTGGAAATGAACTTGGGAGACAGTAGAAGAGCCATGGTCTGGGCAATGGTCAGACAAGTGCTAGCTAAGTCTGATCTAAGAATGGTATATAAAATCATACATTACAATGACTTACCTGTCAATGAATACTTCAGCTTCAACCATAACAACACAAGAGCACACAATAGATACAAACTCAAGGTTAACCGCACCAAACTTGATTGTAGGAAATACGACTTCAGCAACAGAGTGGTCAATGTCTGGAATACTCTACCTGACTCTGTGGTTTCTTCCCCAAACTCCAAAAACTTTAACCTTAGACTGTCTACTATTGACCTCACCCCTTTCCTAAGAGGCCTGTAGGAGGCGTGCATAAGCGCACCAACGTGCCTACCGTCCCTGTCCTTTTGTTTCTTTTATTTTTCTTACATGTACCCATTTCATGTATTCATAACTATGTATATACTTATACCTATTATCTTGTAAGCAATTGACAAATCAAATCAAATCAAATCAATCAATCAATCAATAAGTCCACAGAAGCAATGCGAGCATGGCAAATGTCTCAGAAGGGACATTTGGACTATTTTCTTGGACTGTCAGGATGAAAGGTGTACTTTCAGACTGGTAAGATTCTGTTAATAATAACCTTACAATAAAATTAGAACTGGTACTTCTGCATACATTTCTTGCCTGGACTACTTTGCAGAGCTGATAGGGACAGATTATCATAGAGAAAATCTATGTGGCTGCAAAGTTGATGGCACATAATCAAAAAAACACACAGACACATACATATATATATAGACACACACACTGCTCCAAAACATATTGTTTAAAAAGAAGGAAGGCAATAGATTTCCTGGTTTCTCTATCAAGAAATAAGTACGCTAGTCTTAGCAAACTGTACATACATAAATATTTTTAATACTTAATATCCATGGTTGTTCATGAAGTTTTCATGATTTCTTACATATTTTTTTTAAACTACAAAATGTGCCATTTACAATTTGTGCATTCAAAGCAAAGATTAGAACATCATGCCTCACTCAAAACCCCACCAAAAATGGGGAAAATAATATGCTGCTTTGCAAGCTTTTAAAATTGTATGTTACAATGGTTTCTAAAATCACTCCAGTTTTTTCCTTACAAGGATATAGATTTATATGTAAGTTTAGTTTAAAATACCAGTAGAGTAGTTAAGTAAAGATTGTGTAATAGCTCTATAATGAGCAGTACACACTGATCCTTCTTCAAACTGAAGCCCTCCGCTAGGTATCGTATAGAGTGATGGTCAAAATTATAAAAGTAGCTGAAAAATCCAGGATGCTGTTTGTGGAGAAAAACTTTCTATTACTTAGTCAAAGTCCATGGAAGAGATGCAAGTCTTTAATGGCCCAATTCATGTATTCCATGGCTCATTTTCTTACTGACAGACATTTAATTTATTTATATGAGCAGGAAGGTCATGAAATCCTACTGAATTCTGGGTACTGCATTTGAAATATTGAGCTGAGGCCATCTTTTCATAAAGGTGGCGGGCCATTTGTGTATCTAAGCATGGGATGGAAGGAGCGTGCAAAATTATTTGAGAGGGTGCAGCTATAGTCCTCCTCACTCGCTGGAACCAAGCAGGCAAGGGCCATCAGAAGCAGCAAGAGAAGCTGGAGAGGAAGAGCTGCTTTCAGCACCCTGAGGAAGAAGCAGTGCTGCGGTCGTGACTCATGCGCCTGGTTTTCAGAACGGGAGGAACCGGAGCCACCTCTTGTGGGCCTGAGGAGAGAGAATCCAAAACAGAAATAAGCCAACACAACTCTGGAAAATGGTAGCTGGATCAGTGTGTTCCCCAAATACTATTTATTGTAAAAATATAGGTGCATTCATAATTAGTGATTACAAATTTGCTGGATGTGAGGCTCAGAAATCCGATGCGTCTTTATTAAAAATTATCTTATATCTCCAATACTAGCAACTACAACAATCATCTGTCATGCTAATTTAAGATAGACTTTATCGTATCAATGTCTATTGATGCAAATGATATGGCTTTAGAATACATAATTTTAAGAGCTAGATTGAAGGATCCATCCATTAACAATGGTTTTTTAGGAAGCTGCCCAGATTTTTATTTAAAAAATGTTCTTGCAAGAGTACAGTAATATGTCAATATACAATTAGAAGATATTATCATCCAGTTAAGTACATATTGTATATTATAGCCTCTTTTTGCACTGAATCAGCATCAAACCAATAATGTTTTTTCTCTTTTATTGTAGCATAATTTATAACCCTAGAAAAAAATTATTCAGCAAAACCTAAGAATAATTTTCTGCTTGCCATGACAAGCATTTATTTCTAATTTAGAAGATATATCCACCTTTATATCTAGCAATTCATCAAAATGACTGCAGCATTGTTAATCTTAAAGGATGGGTTTATGTTCATTTGATTACTAGGGGGCAATTTAGGGCATCTCCCTAACCTTCCAAACATCAAGAAATCATGAATGGCTAAGTTTCACCTGACAAATGGAGACATGAATATCCAAAGCTGAAAAGTGATTAACTGTTTAAAATGCTAGGGCTAATTAAAGAAGATCCAAGATTAAAAGCATAAAAGTTGCAGGTTATGTACAAAACACCGCCAAGGTTAAGAGGGGAAGTGGCATCATTTGGTATTTTAGAGCCTTGGATTATGAAAGCATTGAAAATAGATGGTACATTTAGCAACATCAGAGCATTCTGTATTAAAGTTGAATTAAACCCAGCCTTCCAAGACCTTAAAGAAATCATTTGGCCAAAATACACACCAAGGGAACAGGCAGTGCTACTTAATTTCTACCTGAGACTCTACATAGACTCTTGTATTGATAATACAGTTTTATTTTCATGGCTTTCACTTATTCCTAGCAATGTGTATGTGTGCACTGCTGTCCTCCTTACCATTTGCACTTAGTGCAGTAAAGAGTACAGGCTCTGATTACACAAATCTTTTGAAAAAAAAAGGGAGGTATGGATTGTATTTATATCCTAGAGTTAGGCACATACAGGTAATCCTCAAATTTCAACAGTTTGTCTAGTGACAATTCAAAGTTACAACTGCACTGAAAAAAAGGGAAGTCGTAAATGGGGCAAAACTGACTTAACAAATTTCTCTCTTAGTAAACATAAAGTTTAGGTCCCATGTTTGACATCTTCTCTCTCTCTCTCTCTCTCTCTGCTCTTTATTTATGGCCAGATGATATTTATTTTCCTTAAAACATAAAGATAAAGAATTGGGTCATAAGCTGAGGATTACTTGCATATGCCACAGGGATTGCACAGGGAAGAGTAGCAATTGGTTTTCCTCCACTGTAATGATTTTGCACTGCTGGAATACCTGATGCATTGTCCTTATACTTAATTCCCTAAAATATTCTGAACTGAAATACTGGGTTCAAATCTGTCTTCATCTGTGAGTCTTAGGTCAGAGAACCTGGTTGCAGTCCCACAAATTAAGTTGTCATGAGACTCTACTTTCAGATTTTCATCAAATAATGGTGTTTAATTCTTTTAAAAGTAAACCATTTGAGATTTGTACTTTTGACTGATTATTGCTTTAAGTTATCTGACACTCTCTTTGAAAGTAGAATTCTAGGATTGTTTTTTCTGAATACTATAGAAATATTTGTTCTCTTTAACGAACATTTATTTTCTGTACCAACAGCAACACTTCTTCCTGTTTACTTCTAGAAAGGCTGCAGAAATCAGGTTAATTCTCTGTCTTAGAACAGCAGGTAATGGAACAACTGGAGGAGGAATATGTAAGGCAGAATAAATAGAAGATCCAAAATGATTGAATAAGAACCTCAAGAAGTACTCAATAAGAATGTACTCAAGGTAACTGGAAACATGGGACACCTTCTGCATCAAATAGCATTTTATGAAAATGAACACCAAAATTCACTGAATCTATTCATATGGTTATATTCTTCTTTGGATTATTATAATGCAAGTTAGACATTTTTCATTTTTCTTTTAAGGCTGTTTGTTTCTATTTTGCAATCTGATATCATACTTATTTATTTCGAAAGACAGTGATAATTTGTGTCCCACCCTCATTTCACCACCCTCATTTTTCCCATTCATTTAAATTCATCTGATGTTGAATATGGCCATTTCCCAGCTCTGTTTTTGATTTCTGCACGTACATCTCTTCAGATATCTATTGTGCAATTCTTTTGTGAATCATCAAGCCCCATGTTTGACATTTGCTTTTTCTCTCGAGATTCTTTATTTATTGCCAAATGATATTTAGTTTCCTTAAAAAATAAAGATAAAGAATGGCAAGCCTTAACTTGCCAATGTGTGAAAACATTTCAGTTTTAATTGTTGAATTAATTTTTTCTTTCTTTTCTTTTTCATTTTAGATTTGTAATTCCTTATGCTAGATTGTAAGTTGATCTCAGATGGTCTATCTGCTTATGCGGTTCATTCTATTTATATTTAATAGAATTTAATTTGTAATGATTATGATTTCAGTGGGATCTAATTAGGTTAGTCTGGATTCAACCGGTAGTTGTGTGGTTATTTCTTGCCATTGATTGCAAATCATAACAATATTCTGAAGCAATTTAATTAATGAGATCTGAACAATTCCACTGAATTGAATTTTAAACATTTAACAGAAATTAATCTGATATAATTACTATGTATCAGGAAGAAAAAAACTAAAAGAACGAAAACATAGTACAGTGACCTAAATTGGGATTTTTAATGTTATAACAAAGACATCCAAGTGTATTTTATACTTCTAGGAACAAAATTAAAAAGATAAGTTGAAATTTATAGTAAACTTCTCAATATAATAAAAAAAAATTACAATTATATACCAAATTCTAGTTACTGAAATCTAAAAAGTGGGTAATGTTAGATTAAATAAATCAGTGAACGTTTTAGGGCTAAATACAGGCTTTCAAACTTTAAGAATGTAAACCTGTTACTTTTAAAAAATAAGTAAATAAACATTTTCCCAAATCCCTGATTTAGGAGGCAAAGATCTGGTGACAAAAATTTGACTGTGTTCAAGTTAACTTTTTTTTTTTTGTCTCATGGAATCCCATCAAGATCTTGTTAAATCTCAGGTATATGCAAAAAAAAAAAAAAAAAAAAAAAACAGTTTGAAAATTCATGGGCTCAACAATATCATTTTCTGATTCTGGGTTGAAGCCAGGAAAAACTTTCCGTGGACAGAAGATTCTTGTTCCACTAATTTTTTTTGTACTTCTTTAATGGAGAAGTACATGCTCTTCCCCGGTTGCTCCTCACAGCCAGAACAGTAGCGAACGGGCTATTTCAGTAAACAGAAGAAGCAGCCACTAGCAAAAATTACTTTAGTAAAGCAGTTCTGGTAGGAACTCCCCTTGGGGCTATGCTAGTGAAATAAAAGCTCTAGATGTTGTATATGGAGGAATAAAGTTATTTGACATATGGGAGATCTAAGCTTTATGTGAACTCCTTTGCTTTGATAAATGCTGCAGAATTAATTAACTGCCCTGTTTGCCCAGAAATGCTTCCCTCCCATTTGTCTACATGTTTAAGATGCAATCTTTACCTATAATAGTTCTGATAATTATATATATGTAGCCAAATCACTTGAAGTAGATTAACACACATTTTGTAATTGTGAACAGCAAAACTGGGACTTCTGGACAAAGCCACACTAATGTGAGACAAAAATTGATTTCTGATTGCAATTTATTCTGGCCATACAATCATTGCCTTTTAAAAAATTATTCCCTTCAGAAACTGAGAATTAGATATCAAAAGTGAGATGAAAGAGCATGGTACTTGATGAACAGGTTCTAAGACTTCAGATTGGATCACTGGCACCAAGTTCTAAGACACCCTTTAATGTAAACACCCTGGAGAAAATGATACAATCACTTTAATCTTTAATCCATGGCTAAATTGAATCCATGGCTAAATTCCAATAATATGTAGCTGTTGAAGGGCCAGATAGGATGGCATGAAACTGGTAGCTTTAGTCTGATCTGAGAACCAAAAGATTGTGTTTGTAATGGACAAATGAGATGCTTTCATATTTATTCATCTAAATCACTGTCCGGCTAACTTAAAATTGTGTGGGTTAAATGACTTAGTTTTTACTTCATAAGTCTATTCTACTAAAGATTGCTGATCCAGTGCAAGATCAAACACAAGGTGCTTAGATCAGAGGCATGTCAAAATATTAAAGGACACAATGACAGCCTGGCCCCTTTTATCAGTTAAAACTGCATTACACATCAACCACAACCTGTCTGGCTTATATGCTTGATTAACTTTTCTATTCAGTAGAAACCTATTTGTATTCCATGCTTGTCTGGATGACAAATTGGGTTTTGTGTTGCGCCGATGTTGTACTGCTAACAGATGTGTTAGTAAACACTGATGGAGAAAGCAGATCTGAGAGGACTGCATGGAAACCACAAGCCAGAATGCGGGCAAATTCCAAAGAGCTGCCAAATGCTCCAGAAATGCACCAGCTCGCTCATTATAATTCCAAAAGCAGCAGAAAAATGCTACATAGTTGTCAAGAGAGAAGGAAGAAAATTGGCCACAGACACAGTGTTTGCCTTACATCCCAAGCTGCATTTTCTCTATTTCCCTAAAACCATTATCATTCCTCAACTGCATCAATAATAGCACCATTTCTGTCGGGTGGGCCATTCTTTTGGAGTGGCCAAAATTGTGCAGCCTCAGAAAAAAATGGTATATTGTATATCTTAGTTTGATGTTTGATTAAAAACAAAATGCAACTGAAAAGATAGCAGTTAAGCAGAAGGGCAAAGGTAATGTATGAAGAAGATTTGCAAGGGATAATAAAAAGTGGAACAATAAGCAGATGGCTTGGTACATTTTCTGCCTTATTTGCCAGTAAAGTGGTTCAGTTATGCTGACAAAATTGTACCTTTTAAAAAAAACAAAAACGCTAGGCATTATGAATAATAAATGGTAATAAATGCTGGTTAGCATTCCTTACTCTTCTCCATGCCCCTACATTTCAAGACATTTTGCTGGGAAAAACGTTACATCTATCTAGGGATGGACTGCTGCCAAATGCTGAGTGCAGCTTCTGCTTTTGTTTTCACAAGTTATAGATTTGCTATATAAAATAATTTAACCCAAACAACACATTTGGAAATGTAATTCAACAAATGCTAGTGTGCCTGTTCCAGTGAAATAAAATGAAGACTGTCCATGCAAACTTTAGCTGCACATAATTCAAGGAGATCTAACTGATTGTGGGGATTTAGTAAGCCTCTGTCACTAAAGAGTGGGCAGGTGTGATCTATATTTTCTGACGTTCCATGTTTTCTTTATGTTGTGCCATTTGTATTTAAACAACAAATGTTGACATTGAAAGGGGGACCTAGAACAGGGGTGTCAAACTGGCGGCCCACAGGCTGGATGCATCACGCACAGGCCACGCCCACCCCACCTCCGCGAAGGGGAAAAACATCACAAAATGACACATAATGGCAACGTGTTGCGGCGAGTTTGACACCTGTGTCCTAGAATATAAATGTGGTTGTACATTTTGGAATCTTCATTCTAATTTGGGTCATGCAAGAAAAGAAAGCCAGGAATGAAAAGTAAATTGTTGATTATAAAGAGATAAAAGCACACATATTTCACAACAACGGAATGCAGAAGCACTGTTAGCTGCAGGCAAGACAGATTTCTAGACAGGTGTAAACACTGAAAGCTTCATTTGTTAAATCTGCTTTTTAGTAGCTAGGTAGAGGGTGCCTATGCTTCTTTCAGAATGTCCTAAGTAAGCAAGATTAAAGCTGAAGTAAGGATGCTGGCTTGGCAAGGAAGCTGTTTTAGAGTGAAGATGTGTTTCTGCCATACCTTCATTTGCCATCTTCATTTCAGCTTCTGAAATTTGGTTGGGCTCATGAAATTTGAAAGCCCACAAACGGAACAAAACTTTGAGGAATATAAGTTTAGGAAAAGAATTAAAAGGGAGTGTTAAAAGCATTTTTATTCAGGTCTGTGGGTTTTTTGAATTCAGATATGCTGTTTTGACTTATCGCCTGCTTTAATTTAATCTCTAGAAACAAAGAGGATGATAAAAAATATTTTTTTGCTGTTAATCTGAGAATGGAATCTCCATTTGTATTTTAAATGCAGTATCATGAATGTAATACCAATGTGTTGGAATGTATCTAAAGAATTTAGATAAGGGATATTTGCTGGAATAAGCCAAAGTTAAAACTAAGAGCAATTTTACTGTTTCAAATCAGATTTTGACTGGAGGAAAAATTAATAATCATAGAAAAAAATACTCAAGTTGTTGATTTCCATCATCCTCTCGGAGTTCTAGAACAGAGTGCAGAAACTAGGAGAATAAGGTACCTGCTATGCGGACTGCTGACAGAGGGTCCAGGCTGTGAGACATTACATTTGCCTCGTGGCTGTTTGCAATGAACAGGGGTAAAGAAAGAAGAATGTTCAGTCCAGGCAAATAAAGACAAGCTACTGATGAAATCAAACTAAAAAGAGCAGCAAAGGAAACACAAAATCAAATGAAGGTACTAATTCCCATGAATCAAGGAAACTGGCTTTTCTTTTCCCACTTTTAATTGAACGTGAAACGGAACGTACAATGTAAACTTAAAAATGACATTCTAGCTAGCCAATAAAGCAATATATACAGGGAAATGCAATGCAGCTTTCTGTTTTAAAAACGTATGGGAAATATTTTTGTCTACTTTACTGTTTAATTTTTAAAAATATATTTTTTTATCTTGTGTCAACTTTAGAAATTGATTAAATAAAGTTTCAGTCTTACACTACCAATATTGTATTTCTCATAATTGATACAGTTTTTGGTCCAGTTTGATTATGGTCCTGGCTGTGCAGAAGATGCTATAGACACAACATTAGCAGAGAATTGGACTATCACCAAAGTGATTACAGCTGGCAAGTAAGGGAAGAAGCTGTGAGAATATCATAATGGCTAGGTTCACATATAGCATTAAACAACAAACTACTGTTTATAAAAATGTAACTTGGAAATATTTTTCCAACAATTATTTTGTAAAAGTTCCTTGCTCTAGTAAATTAATAATTCTTTTCATGTTAATGAACATGAAGCGTATTTACAAATATTTAACACAATTAAAAATAATGACTTAGGAACCACAGCTGTTGGGATTTTTGTAGCTTTCTCTCTTGAAAAGCCAGTGTTCCTTTATATTCTTAAACAAGTAAAGGCACTGAAATCAATTTTGGGAGGCCATAATGACAGAA
Organism: Notechis scutatus; assembly: GCF_049901735.1. Classification (NCBI taxonomy): domain Eukaryota; kingdom Metazoa; phylum Chordata; class Lepidosauria; order Squamata; family Elapidae; genus Notechis; species Notechis scutatus. The sequence goes on along the minus strand of NC_142009.1, from coordinate 85,190,388 downwards.
CTAAGATATAATTTGATAAGAAAGCAAATGAAAATTGACAGTTCTGTAAACATTAAGGAAAGCTGGATAATAATTAAATAAATAAAATAATAATGTTAAAAAGGAGAGAAATTAAAATCAAGTGCACTCCAGGAGTCAAAGTGAGGCATAGGACAAGATATACTATAGTACACGCTCTTTATTTTTGGGAACAGAAAAAGAAGAGTGGAAAGTGGCAGGAGCTGCAAGAAAAGGAACTGAATATTGTGTAAAACACAAATTGGCACACTTGGAATAGTATTGCTATTCCTTGTAAGTGTGCATGTGTGGACTGGAGGAAATTTATGTTTTTATGAAGAAAATAGTTGGTTTCATGACTAACGTAGCTTGTTTCCTCTCCCTTCAGAGACATCATTATTTAATGGTGAGAATTAAAGAATAGCAATTGTAGTAGGTTTGCTCAGGTTTCTAATTTTCTTTTCCAAGAACACGAAGAATCTAACTTTGTACTTCAAATGCTGCAAGCATTCTCTATCTGTATACAGGCAGTCCTTGCTTACTGACTGCCTCATTTAACGACTGTTATATCAGTGTTTAAAAAATATGGCCGATCCTTTCATTTATAACTGTCACAGTGTCCCGCCATCATGTGATTGCCATTCAGGCACTTCACAACTGATGCGCACTTATAATCGTTGCAGTGTTCTGCAGTCACCTGATCACCATTCGTGTTCTTTGTCACTGCCTTAGGTCACGCTGAGTTAATTGAGAAAGCAAAAATGAAACCATAATTCATAATCATGTGATTAGCAGCTGAAGCAATAAGTGACAGGGTCGCAAGTCTCAATTGTGATTGCTAAGTGAAGACTACCCGTATCCTGAACTTGATATAAATAATAAAATTACTTTCTTTTATCCTCCAAACTCGAATCACTTTCCTTGTGCTGCTCTTTATCAAGACCAATCTTATTGTATTTTCAGTCCATCTCTGCCAATATCACCATACTACTTTCAGCTCTTACAAGGTTCATTGTATCTCACAAGGCCAAGTGTGTGGGAGGGACCATTTGCATGACTGCTGTTCCAATTGACCAATATTTGTAAGCTTAAATTCGGGCCACATCTCCCAAGACCAGAGTACGGTGGCTAATCCCACAGAGTTGTCGCCTCCCAGGTTTCTGCTTTGAGCAGTCAGCCTCAGAGCCAGAACTCTGAAAAACGTAATGTACAAACTTCTATTGTAATGTTTGCTTAAACTCAGGTTATGTGTTGATTGGTTATTGATGAACTGGTTAAACTACTCCAGAATAAAAAGTCAAACAAAAACCTGAGCAGTCAGTTGTAGCAGTTGTGAGGCAAGACAAGCCTTTGAAAAGCTTCCATCCCTTAGAGCTGTTCTTCTCATTCAAAAGAAGTAGCATATTGTGTATACACCTGCTACACTTTGAGTCCTGATTTTGTTTATATTTATACAGAATTTAAAAATTCTGACTTGATGCAGGGGAAAAGATGTACAAGGTTAGGAAGCAGCATTTTTTTGGGGGGGGGATGTCGGGGGAAGGAATTATTCTGGTCTGGTGCTTTTCTTGGGCGGGGTGTATGAGGTGTATAAGACTTTTCACCTTGGCTACAGCTATCTGGTGCTTCCACCCAAGAACTGGGCAAAAAAATAATCTGGCATGACATTACCATTCTCTGTCGGCTTGGAGTGCTTCTTCCAGATACTGGACTGAGGGAACCTGATGTGTCCAGTTCATCAGCAGAAGACCATGAGGATAGGTCCTGAGTGGTAGTTATTGTACAGTTACAAAACAGTTATAATCATCATCATTAATCATCATCACCATCTTTAACTGGCACAACAAGTGAAGTTTTCTGGGTGGTATTCAATTTAAAAACATAAACCAGTAAAACTATCGTGCATGGAGAAATAAAAAAATTCTTCATCTGATACCCCTTGGAAGAGGAACAGTCTCTCTTCCGTCACTGCTCTCTCCAGGTGCTTTTTATTCAATAGGAACACTCAGATCAAAACCTTGGGATACAGAGAGGTACCTATGAAAGGAGACAGCAGGACTCAAAATATATATATATATATTAAAGGGCTTCAGAATGATGGGAATGCATGCAAAACACCTCTCTTCATTCATGTGGGCAGCCACAGGGGTTTTTTTTTGTCCTTCTTTTTCCAGGATGCTTCGGAAGTTTTTCCTCACTCTCTTTCAATCTGTGTACATGCACATTCATTTCACTTTATCTTGGAAAAAAACAGCAAAGTAGCAGCAAATCAGAGGCACAAGTCTATTTTTTTTTTTTTGCAGTGTGACCCTCTGTGGCAGTCCAAATTGCACACCTGGTAATGTAGGGGAATCATCTCTACAGGGAAACAAGGTTAATACCACTCAGCTAGCTAGATGACTCATAATTAGCATCTCTTGTCTTCTTTGAAATAATTTTAGCTTACCGCCCTCCTTTAGTGGGTATCTAGTGCTTACCTGTGTTGAATGAAAAGAATAGTGGTGGATGTCAACACTATAGGTAGTCCTCAACTCACAACAGTTCGTTTATTGACCATTCAAAGTTACATTGGCACTGAAAAAAGGGATTTCAGACCGTTTTTCATAGCAGCATCTCCATGGTCATGTGATTTACGTTTGGATGCTTGACAACTGGTTCATATTTATGATGGTGTGTCCCAGGGTCATGTGATCACATTTTGTGACCTTCTGACAAGCAAAGTCAATGGGGAAGCCAGATTCACTTAACAACCAGGCTACTAACTTATCAAGTTAGTGATTCACTTAACAACTATGGCATGAAAAGTCGTAAAATGGGACAAACCCAATTAACAATGTTTACACTTAACAACAGAAATGTTGGGCTCAATTATGGTTGTAAGTTGAGGACTACTTGTATTTGGTGACATTCCTGCATCATACCACACCTTTCAACTGTAACAGTTTATAAAGAATATGCAACAAGTGTAAGAAAATTGATCACACAAAAAAGACATTTAACAAAACATAGCTGTATGTCATATAGAGCAAAGGGGGAGAAAGGAGAGTCCATTAAAGCCAAATGTCTGCAAAATGGTGAATTAGAATTTTAGAGCACCAAAATATACTTACAGATAAATAATCTCATTAATCATGGTGAATACTCATTTTGAAGGGAAAGAGCTAAACACTGACTTTGTTCATTATTCAGGGAGAAGTCTCTTATTGCTTGAAATTTAGGCAGAACTCAAACCCAGCAGATTTTTGTCTATGCAATCTAAATTCTTATAAACCAAGTTCTATTAAACCAAGTTAGCTTGGGAATATATTAATGAAAGTGTACTTCCTTTCCATGAGCTTCCTTGCCAGCTGTGAATACTAGAAATAAAATTTGTCTTTACAAGAGGTAGTAAAAGAAAGATAGCATGATACCAAAGCATGATAATACTTTTAAGGTTTACAGATTTTAACATGAGTAGTACATGTCCAGAAAGTACAACACAATATGAAGGCATATGGTAGCAAAAATGCAAATTGGAAAGAAATTGGCTGTTGTCATTTGCCATGATTAGAAGGTCATAAAAAGACTTACCAACTGACTGCTTGAAATATCTAGAATCTTCTCTAGTTCTTTAATGTGTCGTGTCACATCTTTCAGGAGCATTTTTAGTCGGTTTCCAATGACATGGACCTTTTCTTTGGCTTCTAGACAATCCTTGCCTTCAGCATTGACTAACAGCTGGCAGGACATGTCTTGAAGAGAGGCCACTTTTAACTGAGATTCTAAAAGCTCACGCCGTATTTGCTGTTGGGAACAATGGATGAATGAATTCTTTATTGGCCAAGTGTGATTAGACACACAAGGAATTTGTCTTGATGCATATGCTCTCAGTGTAAATAAAAAGAAAAGATACATTCGTCAGGAATCATAATGTACAACACTTAATAGTCATAGGGTACAATAAGCAATCAAATCATACTAGGAAACAGTCAATATAGATCGTAAGGATACAAGCGACAAAGTTACAGTCATACAGTCACAAGTGGGGGGATGGGTGATAAGGAGTGATGAGAAGATTAACAGATATAGTAGTGCAGACTTTGTAAATAGTTGAACAGTGTTGAGGGAACTATTTGTTTAGCAGTGTGATGGCTTTCGGGGAAAAACTGTTCTTGTGTCTAGTTGTTCTGGTGTGCAGTGCTCTATAGTGTCGTTTTGAGGGTAGGAGTTGAAACAGTTTATGCCCAGGATGTGAGGGGTCTTTAAATATTTTCTTTTTGACTCATGCAGTATACACAAAGAAAGGTGAGATATTTTGGGCCTTAAAACAATGTATAAGAGGTCAAAACGAAATTCATTTTGCAAGAATAACAATTTTTCTGGTCTGATATGAAGGGATTAATAATACCCTGTGGGGAATAATTTAGCACATCTTTCTGGGAAGAAATAAAGAATTAGCCCTAACCAATAAATCCCCCAAACAAGATTTGATACTGTCATTTATTTCCCCATTGATGTCACCTAGACATCCCTAGACATCTGCTTATATTAAAAAAAAAAAAAGGGATACTACCATGAGAAGCCTGTGATGATCCTGTAGGGTATCAGAGTCATGATTTGGATTGATAGGTACTATTTCGTTTTTTCTCCTGTCAATGTTCTCCAGCCATAATAATAAGCCATGGCTCATCTCATGGAAATCCTAAAAACAAAGGGTAAGAGTATAATAATGCTACCCAACTCTGTCATCTGAGACAGTTGTTCCTGCAATTTCTTGTTTGCCTCACTGTTGCTGGCTGTGGGAGTTGAAGTCAACAAACCTTAAAGTTGCCACATTTGGAGACCCCCATTCTAAGTTATTGCTTAAAATGTTAACAACTAACTCTATGCTTGCATCTCTTTTCTCCCCTTAAAATTTATTTTAACAAAACACTTTCTGATGTATTAAAACCGTAGGTCATTGTAATGTCTGAGCTAATAGAATTCCTGCAGGCAAAGAGTAAACCAAGATTTGCAATACTGGTTTACAATGCTAGAATTTTAGAGGTCACAGTAAGCCAAAAAGTATTCTAAACAAATAAATATTTTTAAAAAAACAAAAGAAAAATACATAGATGTGCTGTATGTCATTTTCTTGATAGTCCAGGCTGTGATTTGGAGAACGAGACTATGAAGATAGTCTGGGAATGGAACATAACTTATCTTAAATAGGTTTGAGCTTTTATGCTGAATCCTGTTGTTTTTTACAGCCTGGAGTGAACCACTTTTTTTTTTTAAATGCTGGACCCTATATAAGGCTTGGTACTCTTCCAGTTTGCTAAGTGGTATCAGGAAACGGTAATTTAATTATAATTGAAATCTTACAAAGGCTACCTTTCAAGGAGAAAAACAAAATATCTTTTAAAGAGCATCTCCAGAACATTTTCAGAACAAGCCATGATTATGTGCATACCTACTGAGCTACATCCAGCACACCAAGAAGAAAGTTTTGTAAAAGCCAGAACAGACCTGACATTGCATGAGAGCACTCTGTAGGGAGCAGCGCCATTCTTCTAACACAGAGCAAACATGGTCCCAGCGCATGTTCATCTGGGATAGTTGTTCCTGCAGATTCTTGTTTTCCTCACTGTCCGACTGCATGAATTCTGAACTGCATAGGTTGATGGACAAAATGATGGCTTTGCGACTATCAACAGCCTTCTGCAGCTCCTTGAAAATAGCAAGGTAGGTGGTAGAGAGGAAAAGAAGATAGGGGGGAAAAAAAACCTTTTCAGAAAACAAACTTTTCCATCTCAACATTTCATCCATTAAAGATAGTAATATGTGTTTTTTTTCTTAATTAACTATGCTATATTTTTTTAAATTATGTTTGACAGCTAGGTAGTAATAGGCACTTCTTAAATCTCTTACTATTAGGGCAGAATTCATAACAAACTAATATATTGTTTTATGAAGTAAAGCCTATAGGCATGGCAGTATGTGAAAAACACCTTGGCAGACATCCGGCTTAGCCAGGGGTGGGATTCAAATTTTTTAACAACCGGTTCTGTGGGCGTGGCTTAGTTGGTGGGTGTGGCTTGGTGGTCATGTTATTGGCTGGGCGTGGCCAACTCAATATCACTCACATCGAGGCACGCATCTCCTCATCTGGCCTCTCATGATTGTGGGGATGCTGCAACAGTTGTAAGTGTGAAAAATGGTCATAAGTCACATTTTTCAGTACCATTGTAACTTTGAATGGTCACTCCACACAAGCAAAGTGCCAGCAAAGGAAGGGAAAAAAAACTCCAGAGAAGTTCCTGAGAACCAAGAATGCCAAGAATGTAATAAGGGTTACGGAGAGGCAGTTTCTGTAAGCAACACCAGAATGTTTTCTTCCTGCCTTCCTTACAGGATTAGGCCAGTAATTTCTTCTAACAACCGGTTCTCCGAACTGCTTAGAGTGTTAACAACCGGTTCTAGCAAATAGGTGCAAACTGGTAGAATCCCACCCCTGGGCTTAGCTTATAATTGGCCTATTAAAGATTATGTACACCTGAAGAAATAGTATTGTTTCAGCAGCTTCAATGCAAATTTAGGAAATAATTTTGCAAAGCAAGCTGCTAATTTTCCTTCATAAAATGAGGTGGTCTGAAATTCTAACAATGAAGCATTTAAAAAAAACACCTTTGGTTTTAAAAGGTAAAATCTCCTCCTTAATCCATTTCAGCTTCTGCTGACTTCTGGGAAACATCCATGAAAGGAAATTATATTTATTCTAATAAATAAACAAACAAGATAACATTAAAACAAATTCCAAGTGAAACCTACTTTCAGTTTTTTAATCCGGAATTCAATGGTCTGTATGTCTGTGCTAAGATCAAGGCAACACAGTTGCTCCAATTCCTCTTCAGTTTCTCCCAGCCAAACCCAGATGTTGTTTAGGTCAGAACTGAACTGCTGCCACTGTTGAAGATTTTGCTTCATTCTCAATTCTTTACTTAAGGCTTGAGCCTGAATTAACTCCCATCGATCAATCACGCCTAAGGGGGGGGGGAAAGATCTTGATTTATAAAAGTCAGTTCTTAACTTTATGTCCAACTGAACTTCCCAAATATTTCATCACACTAAGAATGATGAAGGCACCAGAATGAGTTCCCATCCCTGCCTCTCCTACTCTCTCTTCTGGCTTCAGTTAACCACATGAGTAGACAGATGACATTCAGCACTATAATAAGAACAGGAGCAGAGGGTTATCATAATAGCCCCTTCTACCCTGTATCAGATATTGGCTGGATCTGACCCAATGGTTATGAAGATTCCTGAGTTTTGATCCAAATTTAAGCTCAGAGGAGCATAGAGTTAGGAATAGTACCCATACGAAAAGTTACTCTCCCTCATATCTATTTATTTAACCCTAAGAAGATGGAAAATTATCTGAAGGCATGTCTCCTTATCCCTTATATTTAGCTCTCCAAACTCTCAGGTTGATGTGTCTTTTCCACATATCACAGGGTAAGCAATGAAACAAGGCAAACCCAATTTCTAAAGCAAAATCTACTGTCACTATCTTATACTATTAATAAACTGTTTATCATTAAAAAATTGTACACCATGCTATTATTACCATAAGGCATTCTAGAGGTATTATGGAATGTTCAATCTGACCAGATTATATCAATTTCTATTAAATTAAGTTTTAATATTTTATTTACAACCAAAATACTACATTACCACAATAATTAGTTTAGGCTGGGGGGGGGGGGGAGGGGTTCAAATTCATTTTCAATGAGTTCACCTATATTAATAAGTCCAACTTAATCCAGAACTGAGTAAGATTCTAGAATAGTAATACTATCAAACCACACTAGACTCTTAGAAAATGAAAAAAATAACTAATTTACAAACAAAAAGTGCTGAACAGAAAACATTTGTATATACAAGTGGATCAAGTTCTGAATCTGCTACAGTTCTTCTGTTTCCTCTTGTCTCCTGGATGCCACTGATTTTATTAAAAGAAGAGATAATATCCCAGGTATAGGTATATTCTCAACATTATTTCAGAAGCTAGTTAAATATCTCCAACTGTTTTCCTGATAAAAAAGAGTTAAGTTCCAAGCACATTGAAGTTGCCTTAGTGCTATAGTGCCTCAAAGTGATTAGAAACATGCTGTGATTGATTCCCAGCTGATCTCAAGGTATGTCCCATCAAATGGGACCACATATCTAATCTCACCATAGGTCTTAGTGGAATACAACAGGGCTAGAAAAGAGAGGGAATTCAGATGTATGGATAGTACCCTGTGTGCATAGTAAATCATTAACACTTGTTTTCATACTTTTAGGTGGGAGGTTTGAGTATTACTTACCAGATGTTTGTGGCTCTGTATTGTTCAGGTTAATAAATCCAGATAGCTTTTCCTCTTCTTCTTTCAGTTTATGTTCAAGCCGCCTTACTGAATCTATACTCCTGCTGCATTCGCCCAGGAGCTTCATCTGTTTTTTAAAAGAATCCCCCAAATAACTTTTCAGTAGCCATCTTTCAAGGCAAAATACCATTTTAGTTGTATAGAAATTTGGGGTTTAGTCACATTTTTGATAATTATTTAATATACATATTAAATAATTATAATAATTACATATTTCTTGGATAACTGCATTGGTCCTATATGACAAACATTAAATAGAAGGGGCATACAATGCATTGAAAACACACAACAATTACAATGAAAAAAATACAGTGTTCTTTGCCAATTGTTTTACAAACTGTTTAACTAGATGAAACTCAGAAGATTCATTATAAGAATGTGTGGAAAATTATTTGTATGGCTGGGTTGAGGATGAGCAAAACAGATGAGATATAAATAGCATTTATTTGTTGTATGTATGTTGAGAACCCATTACTTCAGCTAGCATTTGGAACTATTTATCCACCCACCTACCCACCCATCCTGAATAATCCTGGTCCATTTTGCATGTTTTAAGATGGGCTTGTTGCAGAGGTGGTATTCAGTAGGTTCTGACCAGTTCTGAAGAACCAGTAGCGGAAATTTTGAGTAGTTCAGAGAACCGGCAAATACCACCTCTGACTGGCCCCGCCCCCATCTATTATCTGCCTCCCGAGTCCCAGCTGATCCACTGGGTCTTCTTTTGTTGCCCTGCACAGGAGAACAGAGCTGGAAAACAGGTTAGTGGGCTGGGGAGGCAATGGAGATTTTGTAGTATCCTTCCCCTTCCATGCCCACCAAGCCATGCCACGCCCACAGAATCGGTAGTAAAAAAATTTGAATCCCACCACTGGCTTGTTGCCTGTGATTGCTTATGCCACAATTAATTTGTTAGGATTTCAGGACTTCACATTTTTTTCTTAGAGGTTACCATTTCTGTATATCAAGAAGTTTACTTTTACATCCAGCCACTAGGTGGCAATGCTCATAGTACTTACATATCCTTTGTAGCTAGAATCTAGCTCAGGCCCTGTAGGGGTTTTACTGCGGATTATATTCTCCGTTTGCTGTATTTGGAAACGACTAGTGTCCAAAGCTTTGTCAAGCTGCCGAATATGTGTTTCCAAGGAACCTGGTTCTCCTGCAGAAATTATACAAATGAGATGTTATCAACTTGAGCAGCTAAAATAGCACATACAGATAAAATGGAGAGTAGGGTTAATTAGGTTAGGAAGCATGACAAAAGTTGACTGAATAGCATGCCTGTGACAAATTAAATCTATAAGTAATTTGCAAATGGGTCAGTAATTGAGGACAAGTGATTTTTTAAGGCGAAAATATACATTGTTGACCAAAGCAATCCATTTTTAGAAATAGCTCTGTACAGAAGGCAAAATATTCTACTGGTATTATTGCATCTTCTGACATTTTTAAAGTATTTGTGGTATCTCACTAGGTAAATAAGGAGAGTGTGAGAGAAAAAAACTACATTCTGTTTTCCTCTCAAATAATTTCATATCTCCTATACATTGTTGCAGGCTGTAGTAGTATATATCCCAGATGAACATAAATGGTTACTTTTGGATAAATTACAAAAAACAAAAAACAAAAAAACCCAACAACCCAGAAATTTGAATGATCCATTAATTTTCTTTCAAATTCAGAGATGGTATGCTTCCTTAAGTCTATTTCTAGTTTTCTAGCATGCAAGGAAAACAGAAAGTCCCAAACCCTGAATATTTGCATTTTACAGTATATGTCTATATTTTACAGAGGTTGTTTTTTTAAAAAGTAGAAAACTAAATGGCAAAGCAGCAAAAATGACTCCAGGATACATATTTGCTTTTTTAAAATAAAGACATAGCACCTTCCTTTATTATAGCCATCATCAGAAATATTTGGAGAATATTAGCATTCATATTTCATGCTTTTTAAAAAAAGCCTCTTCCAGAATAAAATCCAGTTATATCCACTTCTCCGCACAGTGGAAATCATTGGAGACACTAAATCCCTCTCTTCAGAAGCAAGTTCCAAATAGAAATAGCAAAACTGAGGAACCACAGAAAAGATGTGATGTCTATGCGGGGATGTAAATGAGGGAGGAGACCTTGCGAGATCAGCTTGTGTGATGTGTGATGCCATCCAATATTTTCAAACTGTACAAGATAATCTGATAATGCAGAGAGAGGAAGCCAGCCTGACACTACAGGTAGTTCTTAACTTACAACTACAATTGAGTTCCAAATTTCTGCTAAACGAGGCAGTTAAGTGAGTTTTGCGGTTTTGCCCCATTTTACAATATTTTTTGTTTTTTTGCCACAGTTGTTAAGCGAATCACTGAAATTGTTAAATCCATTGCAGTTAAATCAATAAGTGACTCCAGCTCTCTCCACTTACTTTGTTTGAAATCAGTTGGGATGGTTATAAATGGGGATCACATGACTCCAGGACAGGACAAATGTGGGTAAATACAGGTCAATTGGCAAGTTCCTGGATTTTGACCACGTTACTATTGAGACACTGCAGTGGTCTTAGGCAGGGTCTTCAAACTTGACAGCTTTAAGTCTTGTGGACTTCAACTCCCAGAATTCCTCTTCCAGTCATGTTAGCTCAGGAATTCTGGGAGTTGAAGTCCTCTAGGCTTAAAGTTGCCAAGTTTGAAGACCTTTGGTCTTAGGTGTGAAAAATGATCATAAGTCACTTTTTTCAGTACTGTTGTTAACTTGGAACAGTCACTAAACAAACAGTTACAAATCAAGGATTGCCTGTATATTCTTTCAGTTCCACCTATATATCCCTTATTGGCCCTACAAAATCTGCCTTATAGTACAGCACAATAAAAATGTATACAGTTGGTGATATTAGTTATTTCTCATCTGAATCTAATACAATATACTGATGCATTTCCCCCCAGCTCACATACTGTGAGACAGGGATGTTAGCACTACTGTATTACTCTGTGTTATACTTTAAAAAAAGAGAGACCTCAAATTTTGTGAGCCAAATATCCAACTGGAAGCAACAATGTTTTACAAGGTACTTTTTATGTGAGGAAATAGTTTTCAATTTGCTGGTGCATCTGAGTGAATTAGAGTGATCGGCTACATAATGAATAAAGCAGCAGAAGTGTTAAGAAAGCTCTACTAGAGATATTTTAGGATTACGGCAATTTTAGGCTTTTTAATGCCTACCACAGACATTTTTGAGAGCATTTTCAGTATGTTTTATATAGGCTTCAGGGCTCTCAGGAATCACTACATCTGCAAAGATAAAACACAGCCATTGATTCTTAGCAATCATTATTGAAGGGAATCTGTGAATTTCAACAGAAGATAATAATTTATCAAGTTAATTTTACATTTTGCTTAGAGGACTGAAATTAATCATAGTGTCTGGTCTATATCTAAATAACAACAACTGAATGAAAAACTGCTGGTGACCTTCTACCGCTGCACCATAGAGAGTATCTTAACTTCCTGCACCTGTGTAGGGTTTGCCAATTGCACAGTGGCAGATAGGAAAGCACTCCAGAGGGTTAATGTCGTTGCCCAGAAGATCATTGGTTGCCCTCTCCCCCCTTTGGAAGAGCTTTATAGCTCCCGCTGCCTTAAGAAAACATTCTCAAAGATCCATCTCATCCTGGGAACCCTTTTTTTGAACTATTACCATCTGGCAGACGGTACAGAATAATAAAAACAAGGACAAATAGGCTGAAAAACAGCTTCTATCCCAGGACATTAACTCTATTGAATTCTACTGTATAGTGCAATATTATCAGGGGTTTTCAATTCAATGTGTGGAGTGTGAGGGATGTGTGTTTGTGTTTATTTTCATAGTCATAAATTGTACACTGAAGATGGTATTTAATTTCATTGTACGAGGTGAAATGACAATAAAGTAAAGTAAAATGCATACAATACAAATAATAACTAATTATAGGTCCAATTATTTTATCTAAGTCAAATGTTTTCTTGAAATGTATCTTCTCTCCTTTTCCCTAGAATTGTAAAGACTGTGCAATGTGCAATGTCACCTAATAAATCCATTTTGATTAAGAACATTCTGGTTTAAGGACAACTACAGTTAAGAACGAACAGAGCCTACTACAGCAAAATTTAATTACAAAATGATTCAAGTTAAATATGCAATGGTTCAAGTTCATTGCACAGTATATCAGCTTACATACACATTTGGCTTAAGGACAGACCTTGGAAATGGAACTTGTTCTTAATCTGGGGGCTGCATGTATCTCAGTAATACCTTCTGTGTGCCAGTTGGAGAACATTAGTTAAGATTTTGAGAGGTCAGAAGTGGTCCTGTAATCTTGCATCAAACGTCTCAAGCATGAAGGCCGGTTGAAGAGAGATGGTCTTATTTAAAAAGATCATGAAGCTCAAACATCTGTTGAAAGATTTTACCTGCTAGACTTGTAGCACCTTGAAGATAAAAATCTTTGTTGTCCCTCGCCTCTTCGTCAGAGTGAAGGGCTCTTGAAACTGCGGTCTCCAGGTCACGACTCAGATCATAGTCATGATCCCATTCCAAGGGAATGGAATCTACACTAGCTGGTGTATCCCGTCCTGACCTTTCACTTCGGTGTGGCTGGGGAAGAGACAGCGAGAGAATGGAGGATGGATGCGGGGAAAGGACACTGTCTGCGGATTTGTCATGCCAGGGCAGGTCTGAAAGATCCGCTGATTCATCCAACTCCACTTCACGATCGGATAACTCATGCTCATCATCTGTGAGCTAGAGGGAGACATTAAAACAATAATGAATGCTTTCCATGAGGAGCCCTTCATTTTCTAGATCAAGAAGACAAAAATCTCCCTGCATGACATCCATTCTTTCAAGATTAAAATAAATAAATAAATTGAAAGACGTAAGTTGGAAAAGCACCAGCTCTTTTTTCTTTCACGCTTTGCATTTTATTATTACACATTATTACTTTAGGCTGTTTTCTAGATCTCTTCAGTTTGCAGAACCACTTAAAAGACTGGGGGGGAAAAGACTTAATGTAAAAATGTTTACTTCCTCACAAAAACATGGGCAATGTTTAGGATAAATGGGTAGCTCAGATCTTATATCTACATGAAACTTTAAAGTGGCATCTTTTAGTTAAGAGGAGTGACTTTTTTTTTTTTTGCAGTGTTACTTTTAAATAGTGGATGGGGGTCTTTAAAGAACAATGTGAAGGTGTAAGAGGCTTAATGCATCTATTTTGTGCGCCCCCCAAAAAAAAAGTTCAATCAAAAATATACAGTAGCGGCACTGCCAGACTTCAGCAGTGTAATTTGGAGATGCTCAAAGGCAGTCCTGCAAAACAAATATGGCTGCATGCTACCTGCCAAGTAGCTTTGTAAGGCCCGCCCACATTTTTAAAAAAGTCACCCTCTCCTGAAAGGAAATGCTACCAAGCGCCTCCAAAGCCTTCAGGCCTCACTGTGGCCTCCAGTTTCAGTGCTTTTACTGCTTTGTACCTATTGAACAGCTGAATAGTGCTACAGTTATTCCTATGTGGCTCATGATTATTTTTCATTTATTAGTCTGGCTCTTTTTCCTCTTCAATTTGTGCAGGCCTACCCTAATGAATGCAAAAAAAAAAAAAAGGGGGGGGGGTTGAAGGACCTGCACTTAGGATATGAGTTATCCAAAACAGCTATAACTCTGTAGGTCTGTGACCCCTCTTCAGAGTCTATGATGATGTCTAAACATTAACAAAGTGTGCAAATATTGATATAGCAAAGTTAACACTTACTGGAAGACGAATTAATTTTTTGTGGTATCTTTCTACTCGGCCAAAGACTTCGTGGCAATAACGTCTCAGCTCGTCCAACTCTTCCTCAATGACAGCTGCATCTAAAGGCTCACTCTTTTCTAACAGTTGCTCACCCTGGGCAATGATTTGCTCAATTTTGTTGCTGTTCAGGGATATCTCCTGTTGAAAAGCCTGAAACACAATGTGTAATTTATTATACAAGATGTAAGAAAAGTCAGGATCCAGAGGCCAATCACTATATTGTATGTCTATGGAGATTCTCAGTCATCCAGGACATGGCTGTTTCAAAGGTGCTTCATTTTCAAGAGGTGACTAGATTTTCTGGTTTACCAGAAAGTCTACTTGCCTCTTGGAATAAAAGCACCTTTGGGGCACTATTCTGTATATTTTATTAATTAATGTTTTCCCCAAAATATCTTATGTCACATAAGAGAGGAACTGTTTAGAAGCAAAATCTAAAGATTTTAGAAGAAAAAGGCAACCTATGTATTAATGTAATTTATATAATACATTATTTATGGAGTCTTCTTTTTTCAATGGGGACTGACCATTGGTACATGCTGTATATTTCTGGTACATATATTTATTTTGTCTCTAGCAAAGATTTCTACAGCCAGTCCTCACTGGGTGGCTACATCATTTAGCAACTGCTTGCAAATATGACAGTATTTTTTAAAAATTACAATCACTGAATACACTTAATAAGCAAACGTCATGCTCCTGATCACAACACATGCTCAAGTGACTTGCATAGATGTATGTGAGAACTTTATCTAAATATGACAGCAGCAACCAATAGTCATCGCAGTCTCTCTCTCTTTCTCTTAGCCACGTATTCACTTAGTGACTATTTAGATCCCAATTTAAAGAACAGATTGCAGCTGCTGAACAAGGACAGGGTGCACTATGGATACTGTAGAGAATAAAAACAAAGCTGGACATTGATTATTTTTATGATGAACCCAAATGATGCCTATATTAACATAATTATAAACATAAACACCCCATAAAACTATCAGCTTGAAAAGAATTTTGTAAAGCATACTTCAATAGTTCAGTTTTGGGTCATGATCCCTTCAGATAGTAGTGCAAAGGATATAATTTTATAACAGGTGGCAATATTTTACCTGTTTTTAGTCATTTGCTAATCTTTCTCTCATCATTAAGGAATCAATGACCTAATACTTGGAATCAAAATGTTCTTGTGTCACAGAGTGCCTATCTCATAATGACAATGTTACTTGCATGAAACTTAGACACCAAGTAATGAAAGGAATTGTAGTAAATATATATATATAGAGAGAGAGAGTTTACCTTATTTTAAATTGTACAGCTAATTGAAAAGAGTAAAATGTGCTTTAGGTATATGTTTTATTCCTAAACAACAAACTAATTTGAGGCAGAAGATTTGAGTGGCAAACTATTGCTTTACTTTATGATGTGACAAACATATGGTATGAAATGGTTAGGAGGATAAGTTGCAGTGGTAAAGCAATGGGTGAGGAGAAGATTTTCGTAATAAGTTCAGTTTGTTTCAGCTTATTATTTATTTATCAAATTTATATAGCGACCTATCTCAAAATAACTCTAGGTAACACTACTGTAATATTCATACAATAACATTACTGTGTGAAACCTTGCCCATGGGTGTGTGATGAATTTTAAAGCTTACTAATTTTCCTTCATACATATCATGTTGCATAAAAAATTAGCTAATGACAAAATCTGCTCTGTTTTTTTATCATTGTGATTCTCTAGATTTGTATTTCTGTACCTTGAGTTGCTTTATCTTTGCTTGAACATCACACTCTGAGAAGTGTTCAATGTTGGTGAGCTGTAAGTCCATCTCTGTAAGCCAGACCAAAATGCTGTCACGTGCCGTCTCAAATTCTTCACGCTGGCCAATGAAATGCTGTAAAAAAAAGAAAATGTGACCATTCAACTTTTTCACATTAGTACATATCCTTTAGACTTTGCAAGCAAAATCCAAAAATAACAATTAAAACTGCTGTTCTTAAAATTTTCCCTTCAACTGCAGAAACATTGCAATAAATGAATGAAAAGGGAGGAATACTTTAAGTCTGCGGAGGATGGAGATCACTCGTTTTTGCAAATTGTCCCATCTCTGATTTCCTTCGTGGACCATCATCTTGAGGCTGCCAGCAGAATCAGTGCGATTTTCCCTGGCCAAGCGGCGGTACTGTTTGTTGATCAGTTCTAGCTGAGTTAAACTTTCTTGTACTTGACGCTGAAAAGCCTACAAAAAAGCACAGCAGCAAAATAACCCATTAAACTTCAGTCCTTATAATCACTAACTTCGATTGGATTATTATTATTATTGTTATTGTTTTGCTTGTACCTGGAAACTTTTCTATCAAGGAGAAATTATTATCCAGGCTTTTACATCCTGTTTAATACCCCTGTCACACTGGAGAGAAAAATGTGAGTTTTACTTACATAAAAGTTGTGCTAAAGATTATTACCTGAAGTGTATTTTTCCCCTATGCCGAAGTATCTATATAGGCAACAATTTTCTTGAGATATTAGGAACTACTTGATTTATGCAGTACATGAAATCATTGTGCTATACCAACTATTGTCAAACAGGTGCATATTGATACTTAGGATGAAGTAGTAGTACATGTTTCTAAAACATGACATTTGGGAACCAGGCAGCCATTTGGCAATGGCATCACAACAAATATCTTTATACAAATATGTTTAACTCTACTTTGTGACAAATTGCTAATACAATTAAAATAAATTGAATGGATTTCATACAATCTCAGAATAAAAGATAGACATAGTTTGTTAAGTCAATTAGCTTGAATGCATGGTAATGTAATTATATCACATAAAATTAGTCTGCGTAGGTAGACCACAATAGAGAGAGGAAACAGTGTGTACACTCAGGATCTACCAAGGAGAGTTCAGGGGATTAAATGCTATCCTTGAATCACCAGCTGTAACAGAACAAAATAATCTATAGGCACATTCATGGCCATCAACATTAACTCTGAGTTATTTCTGCTCCTTTTTATTAGCAATCAACATGATTAAAATGAAAACAGACATTTGTGCAACAGGTTGCAGCCAAGGACAAAAGGGAGCTATGTAATCTGAAACAGCAAATATCTTCCAAGGCTTCATCTCATAAATGATCAATCAACTCAATTTAAATGTCAGTGCAGAATGTAGAGAGGTGGGGAGATTAAGTAAAAAGAGTCAGGTTGCAGTGGAAATTATATGAAGAATTCAGTTGGACAACAACAACAACAACAACACCTTAATAAAACAAATCTAGAAAAGCAAATCCACCTGTTTGAATCAGTAAGAAAGACTACAGATTTTAAACAAGGAGGCTTATGTTGAATCAACCACATTTGTAATTACATCTGTTGCTAACATTTGTCCAGGGGAATGACAGCTGTAATGTTTTCTACTGTCTTACAATGATACCCTTCTATACTGATATTCTAGTTTGCTCAATTTAATTATACTTTAGCTGAGATTTTTCTAAAAAGCAAACTCTTTCATATGTTTATCACTTTTTACTATTCAAATAAAAACATTGTATTTATTTTTGAGAAATGCAAGGCTTAAATCTGACAACTCTTTTGACTTTGTAAACAACTAAATGTAGATAAAGCATCTCAGTAAGGAAGAAATGTATTAAAGCAAAGATACATTAATTCTTTACAAGTGCTCATAGCATATGCAAAAAAGGAAATGCTCTGTTGTCTATAAAAAGTATCCAGAAGATAAAAAAGCAGCTTTTCTTCCATCAGCCACATTGAAATGTTTCTCTTTATAAACTTTTAAGTGAGTTTTCTTTTATTTCCACTCACTCTATAATGTCTACTGTAGCATGTAAAAATAGTAAATAAGTTAAAAACAAAGTAAATATCTGTCTGAACATTTTTTTTCAAGATGCCTGCAGCATCCACACATTTAGGGAAACCTAAGTGGATAGTTGAAATGCATTTGGATTAAAGAAAATGAAATGAAATACACAGAAAAAGCTCACAGAGGAACACATATTTAACATCTACTAAAATATATTTTATTGAATTTTATTTAGTAGTGTAAATTACATGATTCCTCAGTAACTAAAAGGGAAATGGAATGGAAAGTAAGAATGTTTTTATCCAAGAAATTGATTGACGCATTCATATAAATGGACCTTTGGGTAGTAGCAAGACTAAGTCCTATGTGAACATGATGACAATGGTTTGAAATCATTAAAACAATAAGCAAAAGAAAGGATGAGACTTCAAAATTTAAAAAAATCAATAAAATATAAAAAGGGTATTTTTGTATTGTATACAAAAGGATATTTTGTATGGCGTAAGGATGAGTTCAAGCCTAGGCCATTATCTTTACTCTGAAATAGAAAACAGGATGTATTCATCTGTATAAATTTTATGATTTGGATAGTAATATCAATTCTTTTTATTTCATTTTCCTATATTTTCTCTTTCTGGTGGTCATAATTATATTTTGCATTACATCTATAAACTTTGGCTGATGCAGTTGCACTTCCTTTGTTCTCCTCTGACTCAACTGAAGGAAAGGAAGAAATGAGAAAAACTTCCATTTCCAAGTGGCCTTATGTTTCTTCCTGGGAAGAATGAGCCAGAAAGGGAAACTAAACCAAACAAAACAATAGCCCAACAATAAGAAACACAGGTTCCTTCTCCTTGCTAAAAAAAGAGCAATATGCTGTTCCGTTGGGATGACATCATTACCTGGTCAAAGTCAATTGTATCATTTGTAGACAGGAGCCACTGTCTCCTATGCTGGCTAAATTATAGCAGACTATGGCCTTACAATGACCAATGCATATCAATCAAGTGCGCTAATACATTTTAATTATAGTTTAGGGCAGGACAAACAATTTCAAAGTCCTTTTCTCCAAGTCTGAAGGTAGAATTTGATCTTTCACTAAAATAAAATGAGTAGAGTTACACTAATAAGGTAGAATAAATTTGCTTCTGTGATAGCATCAGAACAGATTATATTTCAAACAGATCAAATCACCTCAAACTTCTTTAGTTCTTCTTTAGCAACTGTATATAATACACCAGAAGAACTAGGGAAAGCAGCTGTCCTTTCAGAAATTTTCAACCAATCTTCAAAGCGAGAATAATCATCCAAAAACTTCTGCCATAGTCTCCAAGTCTCTTCAATTCTGAAACAAAGATAAAAAGAGGAGAGGCTGAATTTCACTTAAAATTATTTGATATCTCATCTAGTTACCAACTGTAATAAAGAAACCATGTTGCCTATTAAAACGTGCCCAAGCAGATAAATAGTGTATTGAACAATACCGACTTTTAATCAAGCTTGAAAGCAGTTTTGACAAGAATTATTTTTAACAAGAAACATAATTCATTGGCTGAATCTAGCTTAAGCTGAATTTATTTATTTATTTAGCGTATGCCATGTCATACGCGGACTAGCAATATAAATGAATTGTCAAGCCATTTCAACTAGATTAGTAGAACCCAATAAAATATAAATGTCAAAAAGATCTATGTTCAAATATTAATGTCTAAGTCATCTATCCATTGAGGCACAATGTTTATATTTTAAAAAAATCAGATACTGGAGCAGTATATGCCCTCAGCTTACAGCCGGTCATGATGTGATCTATAGTGTGACATGGGGCCCCCACGGTCACAATGAGGGGATGATACTATGCCCCATTTATACAGAGAGCCTCAGCAAATGCCATGTGAGGTGCAAATTCTATTCAGGATTATCCATTGCTGACGTGGTAGTTCAAAGCCTGGCACCTTTTTTGTGGGGTTGTTTATTTGTCTTCTATGTCTGCATGTTCAACCACCCATTTGGCTTTCCATAGGGAATCAATGTTAAAATTGTTGGGCAGATGTTGTGGACGTGCCATTGGGGGCTTAAGCTGGAATAAAGTAGTTATGGATTGTTCCTCTTCTAGTTTTTCAAAACCTTATTTGAAATCATATAATTATTTTGAATGTTTCAACACTCCATTGTAAAGAGCTGAACAGAAAAGTTTCAGAACTACACAACTACAGCTGTTTAAATTAAGAAGTTTGGAAAAAATACAAATAACCATTTCTTGCATTAACAAATAACTGTATCTATGTGCCTTGCTTTGAATAAAGATCATATCAGAAAGCAGAATATTCAACTATTTAGATAAATTTTAGCTCTTACTGCAGAATCTCTATGTAATGACGTTTGGTCCATATGGAAGTCACATGATGTTCGATGTAACTTATATCCCTTAACCTATGTAATTTATATCCATTAACAGGTGTTTAATTTAAGAATTGGCTGGATTTTATTCCGTTCTAAGAAAGCTGGAGAATCATCTGAAGTTTTGCCAAATACTTACTTGAGTCGCCTTTCCATTGACATGGCACAAATATTCCGCCATCTTCGATCCAGGTTCCTTGTGGCTTGCTGAATGGAATCACATTCTGTTTCAGTAGCACAAGCATCACAATCATGGAGAAGAACTTCACAGAGATTGAGGACAGATGCAACCCCAGTGCTGTGTTTCTCTATGTCTCTTTGAAGTTCCTGTAAGTCAACAGATAAACTTGTGAATGTGTTAGGCAAAACTGAAATTAATTAATACTCTATGTACTATAAACAAGCAAGGCAAAACTGAAATACAAGTGAAGGAAAATAAAAAGCTAAGCTACTTGGTGGCTAATAAAAATCCCAAATTGTTCCACAAAAATTGAGAATTTTGAGTTAGATTCCAAGTGGATATACTTAAAAATAAAGATTAATGCAATCATGCACACACAGACACATACACACAGGAGTGGGATGGGGAAAGAGAGAGACTAATCATCCCAACACATATTTTTCTAATCAAGTGGCTTATTTATTAAACATAGTAAGATAAAAAGAGTGCATAGATGGTCTGAATTCATAATATTGCTAATGGTGTTCATATTTTTTGTTAAGAAACATTTAGTTCTACCAGGCTACAAATATACTAATTGAAATCTATTGTATTATTGCCACATATCTTTAGGTAATTTCAAAAAGTCTAATATTAATACCACTAATTATCTCTCAGTAACAATTTGCCAACTGCATTTCTGGGTTCCAATCATGGTTTGATGTTGACTTTTAAAACCCTGAATGGAATGAGTGAAAAGGGTTTCAAGGAGCGCTCTCTTTATGACATCCATTCCCAAACAGCCTTAGCTGCGGTGATGAGATTAGTAAAAAAAAGGTTGTGTTAGTAGAGGTAGTGCTTTACTATTAAGCCCTTTGTCATATTGCATTTCTTCAAATTGTGTGCAGTTAACTCCACATTTTGTCATGTTTCTAACCATATGCTTTATTTCATTTGCATCACTGAATCAAGTGGAACAACAAGTAGAGAAAATTACATCATTTCTTTCTTTTTTTAAAATGAAAAAATAGTAACTGGGGAGTGAGAAGTGCTCATGAAATGGCAGTCCTAAAAATGTCAAGACTATTGCTGTATGCTTGACATTCCAGGATGGGATAGGTAGTCTTTGGTACAGGAACAAATTTGGAATTCCAAGAGCTTAGTGGACACATGAATTCACAAAATGTCTGCCATGGATAGCTATGATGTTCATCAGTCTTTTTCAACCCTCCATGGTCCATTACTTCATGACTACATCAATTCACCAAGATTGTCTTTCAATGAGTGTTTCTTTGAATCTTTGTAAACTTATTCTCATGTAAGCAGTGATTGTGTCTAACAACAATCTATATATTTAGGGCAATTGGATAATTTTGCTTCATATTTTAATTAATTCTTTGTTGTTCCTTCTTTCCCAGTAGATCTTTGCCTTGTCTGTTATCATGCTTATCTTGGCAGGAAAGATTCCCCGGATTTTTGTAATTACTTTAAACAAATTTATTGTTCTATTTATTTGAATGTCATTTTCCTTGCTTGTGTAAACTTCATGGTCATAGAAGAGTTTATGTTTCAGGAATTTTCTTTTCTATGTGTTGTCTTTTACTTTCTGTCTTTCTTAGTCAATTTTCAATCTATCAATAGGCATTTTGTCTTCTTATGAACGCTGCATTTTCTAATATTTTTGTTTACTTCATTTAATGATTTGAGTAAATTTCAATCTAGAATTCTTTAGGCATACACTTTATCAAATGCATTTCAGTTCTCTATCTTTTCAACAACAAAAGCAGATGGAATATTACTGAAATTCTATCTTGTCGATCACTTGGTTTATTAAGCTGAAATTTTACAAGTTCAGGACCAAGCTTCAGTTAGCATTAGGTCTTGTTTTTGTTGACTGAACAGAGCTACACCCACTTGTGGCAAATCATACTGTCAATTTGAGTTTAGTGTTGTTTACCCAGCAATATTCATGCATAGAATTGCGTTTTAGATTGCTTGAAAAACAGATCTGCTACAGTATTATGAGTGAATTGTTACAGCTATTTGTCTGTCTCCTACTTCATCTGTATACCAAGATAAAATGTTTCCATTATTCCAGGTTCAAACTTCGAATTTTTATTTTAGTTTAGCCTTCCAGTCATCTTTAATGAATATGACATATGTTGCTGGTTTTGTATCAATGAGGTGTTGCAAATCATCA
Organism: Notechis scutatus; assembly: GCF_049901735.1. Classification (NCBI taxonomy): domain Eukaryota; kingdom Metazoa; phylum Chordata; class Lepidosauria; order Squamata; family Elapidae; genus Notechis; species Notechis scutatus. The sequence continues at coordinate 85,167,604 of NC_142009.1, read as the reverse complement.
TAGAACTGTTCAATTCCCATTTCTTTGAATCCCTGTGATACTGATTGTCTTGTCCTGCACTTTAAATGAGATTATTCTATCATTTGCTGGAGTGGTAGCACTCATTTGCTGGAGTGCTAGAGGTAGTGCTTTACTATTAAGCTCTTTGTCGTGTTACATTTCTTCAAATTGTGTGCAGTTAACTCACATTATGTCATGTTTCCAACCATATGGTTTGTGTAGCCATAAAATGCTTGGAAAGGGGGAAGGAAAGAGAAAAAGAGGACAATCACAGCAATATAATAGACTCAGTTATAGTTGCGCCAGCAGAAGAAGAGGTTAGGGACAGATTATCATGGAGAACATTTATCAATGTAGTTTCTAAGAATCAACACCAACTTGATGGCACTTCAACAATCAATCAATCAATAAATTATTTTAACATATTTTGTTTAAAAAGCAGCTATGCTATTTCTTATATAATTTTAAGGTCAGTATCCATTCTTGGCATTGCTATTTTGATAACTTCAAGGTTGACTTGGTTCATTGCTTTGACATTCCCTGTTCAACTGTTTATGGGCGTGAAAATTTAATTTTGTTTTTGCCTGTGAGTGAATCAGCAATGGACATCTTTTCACCTTTAATCCAGTTGTGTCATGTGCATATGTGTTATGTCTATTTGCCCTCTGCTTTTCCCAGCAACTGTTTGAACACCTTCTTGCTTGGGGGCCTCATTTTCCAATTTCATTTTTTTAGATATACTGCAGTAGATGACATTTCCTTTTCCAGTGGATACTGTTTAGTCCAATCCTTCTTCAGGAATAACTGCTTGGAAAAGTCCCCTCCTGATAGGTTAATCATAGATTATTGATTTTAAAAAAAAGAGGGGGGGGAGGATGGTGGCAGGAAGCCAGAAGACAAAAGATGTTTGAGAGAAAAAACAGCAGCTACCTATTTTACTGGCTGCAGTTCAGGTTGATAAAATTAATTTTACAATTGTGCAAAACTGTGGATACCAGCCAGGGGCAAAAGAATTCAGGAGCAAATTCACTAAGAGGTGAGATCCACATTTGGAAACCCTTTATCTTAATTAGTTTGTTATAAATCACTTGGAACAGTTTTTAATAATGTATTTTTCATTTACAGCATTAAAAATGCTGTTGAAATCTACATTATTCATGCTTCCTGACTTTGCCAGCAATGTGAGATTTAACTACAGTTGTAAAACTTGGAAATGCACTGAATATAATTCTCTAAAGACTAATGAAGTAGTCATTGAATAACACTAATTGAAATGCATTTGCATTTTAATGTGATTTAACGTAGAATTGGGATTAGATGTATTGCCTAATATATAACTTATGCTTTGCATTTGGAACAGAAGTCAAATTAACACAGCAAGAAGTTAAAGACAACTAATACTTATAATTTGTTCAGAAAAATGAAGACATTTAGCACCACACAGAGGGGAAAAAAGAAGAAATGCAGATTCCTAGCTAGACTTGTGATCCATTGTTCAAAGGTAACACTGTTGTTCTGTTTCCCAATTGCAGATTCCAATAAATTAATTCTGAGGTATAGGAAAGTTGGATATTTTTTTTTAATTCCCTAACTCTTTGCACAATTTCTGCCCTGTTCAACTAAGCTTTATTTTTTAAAATGCAAACTATCTTTACCAGGGCCAGTGGCTTGAACTAATATATGTGATTCAATATATGACAAAGAATCCTCATGATATGTGGATTCTATGACTTTGCTGTCTGGCCTGTAGACTGATCAAGTCTGAATATCAAATGTGCTGAATATAGTTTACAACCCTATTCTAAAACATATTTACAACAACGTTTTCTTTGGAAAGAATTTTGGGTGATGAATAAAGGTGTGCAAATGTGTGTATATGTGCTCCTTTGAGTCATTGTTGATTCCTGGTGACTGCCTAGACAACTCCCTGCAAGATTCTTGGCAAGATTTCAGAATTTGTCTGCTTCCTAGAGCTGAAAGAAAATAACTGGCCCAAGGTCACCTAATTACCTAAGGCAGGGGTGTCAAACTCAAGGCCCATGGGCTGGATTGGGCCCACAGGGTGCTTAGATCTGGCCCATGGAGCTGCCTAGTGAAGGACCAGTCCATGGTGCCTCTGCAGCAAAAATGGAGCTCAGGAGGGTTACGTGAGTCATGTCAAACTGTTCATTCCCACCCCGGCCACACCCACCCAGCCCCCCAGAGGTCAAACACAATCCTTATGAGGCCCTCAATGAAATCAAGTTTGGCACCTGACCTAAGCCATGGACTAGATCTCACAGTCTGCTGGTTTCTAGTCTATACCCTAACCTCTTTACCACTTGTCATTATAAATAAACATACAAATAAAAATTCACCCTGTCTCCTGTACATCAACTAGTGAAATCCAGGTAGTCCATCTACATTTTGGGTCAAATCACAATTGACTGTAAGCACATGATTTAAACGTTTATGACCTTCTGATATTGACAGGGAGTTTTTTTAATGCTATATATACAGCTATAAATTTACCAAATAAGCATACAAAATATCTCTGTTTCAGTTTCTGATCATTCCATGTCATGTAGCGTGGTCTATTACACATTCTACTCAGAAGTAAATTACTATTGTGTAACTAGATCAATAAACGAAAACTTTAGAAAAAGCTTCCAAAATTAGCTCATTTTAAAATAACTGTGTTCCTAACTGTATAATTTGATAAACAAACCAAGACAGAACCATTGTAGCCATGTCTACAAACAAGCGGGACTAGGAAACCTGACATTATGCCTCTTGTTTATAATCCATTGGCATGACAAGATTCTACATAGTTCTAAATTATTATTATGAATGGGGGCTGCGGTGGCTCACGTGGTAAGACACTGGGCCTGCATATCGCTGAGGTCAGCTACTCGATTCCCGTGAGCGAATAAACCACATAGGGACAAGAAAGGAGCCTCCCTTGATTGCCTACCGGCATTCAGGCATCCCATGGGTCAAGATAACACCGCCCAAAAAAATTCCTTTCACAGAGGCACCCAGCCACCTCGGTGATCCCTAGCTAACACGTGCCATAAGCTATATGTGTGTGTGTGTGTGTGTGTGTGTGTGTGTACACTTTAATTGGTAATTAAAAATCAAATGAGGGGCTTTTTAGTCTGTTTATGCATACCAAGTATGTAATAATGAGGAAGTTAAAATATTTCCAAAATTCTTTAAAAAGTTACCTAAACAGGTTTCATATCATAGCACGATATGCTTCTGAAAATGCTGGTTCTTGTTATCTTACAATGTCCACTATTATGTATCATGTGAATTTGCTAGGTGATCAGCGGGAATAAGAGAGCAATGGAGGCTGCCAGAAGGATTCTGGGTATTCCAATCTAAGGAATATTTGCTTAAAGTCCACTTGGCTGTACATATGTTATACAAGGAATATATTTGTATTCTTGGGTGCATAAGCGTCTCTGGTAGGAAAGAACTAGGGGAAAGGAGGAAAGGAATAAATGGCTGAATGCATCCTTTTGCACAATGAACAAAAACAACGTTTCTCAACCTTGGCCACTTTAAGATGGATGGACTTCAACTTCCAGAATTCTCCAGCCAGCATGAAGTCCACTCATCTTAAAATGGCCAAGGTTGAGAATCTCTGAACAAAAATATGCAAGAGAGGGGAACAAATTTTGTAGCTGTGAGTTGAGATTATACATATTTGAAAGTGGGAAATAATAGTCTAAATCAGGGGTATCAAACTCAAGGCCTGCAGGCTGATCCAGCCCATGGGGTGCTTAGATCTGGTCCATGGGACCACCCTGGAAACAGCAAAGGACTGATCCACAGTGCTTCTGCCAGCAAAAAATGGAGCTCAGGGCAGCTGTACGTGCCCCCCCTCCAAGCTCCATTTTTGCTGGCAGAGGTCTGCAGGAGGTCATTGCAGCCAAAAACAGATGTCAAGATGGCCACATCCACTCTGGCTGCACCACTCCCAGCCCCCCAAGGTCAAACACAACCCTGATGCGTCCCTCAATGAAATTGAGTTTGACACCACTGGTCTAAATCAATTAAGAATAATGTCAAACTCTTTGAAGGAAGAAGAGTCTATGAAGACAAAGTTTATGAACTTGTCTTCGATGACATGCAGATTGAAACTCAAGATTCAAATAATTTCAAAGTTTCAAGTCTGAGTTCTGAATCATGACCACAGCACCCAACAGATTGGCTTCTTCCTGGCATTTTCATATGATCACAATGAATCTTATAGCACATTATTGACTATCAGGAGTGATCGCTAATGTGAATGATCTATTCAGGTTTGTAGTGTAATACTGGACAGGAAACTGAAGCCTATGGATCTTCATTATTAGTTTTGTTCCTCAATTATACACTACCAGTAACAGGTCACCTACTGTTATGTAAGTCATTTCAATGGGTATATATTTCTTCAGTAATATTGGTTACAGAGACTCTTAGCATGTTAATCTGCTAGCTTCAAGCTAAATTTATGTTCATCCTGTCTATCTGACACTTTGTATTTTAAGTGCTGTTTCTAATTGACCTTTGTTGTAATGTTGCAGTGATACTCTGGAAGAAGGCCTGAAATTCAAGTAATGATCATTCATTGCTTCTGTTGTGAAACATTGCTATCAAGACTAAGTACTTGGGTATACTGGCTGAAGTTAAGCATCTTAAAATATTATTTAGTAGCAGTTTTACACAGTCCTTTCCAAACTAACCAACACTAAACTCCAAAATGTTGCAATAAATATCTATCAATTCTTTGACCCTAAGGCAAATACAAGACATTGCTCAAGAAGCTAATTAAACTAAGAGCTTAAGTATTAAAAATGCCTCCAGTGAAAAAGATTGAGGATATCAAATACTCGTGGCAAGCATGAATTGTCATAACAGATGAAGCATCCTGTCTATCAAAGATATTAGTAAAAGGCTGAGAATGGCAACCTGATGGATTACACAGTAGGAAGACTTAACCATTTCTTCCCAGAATTACACTTTTCTGAAAAGGACATAGAATATGGACATAGAATTCGAAACACCAAGCTTGTGAAGCTGAGTAAAGGAATATTATAATTAAATTTGTTAGTGAACAAAAATTCTTTGAGGCAAAATTTATTTCTTATAGTTCATATTTGTCCATTAGAGACAAAACATTACATTCATAGAGACATTATTTTTGTCAGGAACTCACAAGCTGGAGGAGGAATTTAACTGGGGAACAGATAATTTTTTGTTTTATCAAGATATTAGCTTAAAAACATGATGACATTTAAACTTCTTACAGGATTGCTGATAAAAATGGGAATTCGTTATAAATGGGACTTTCCATTTAAATATAGTAGATTGAAACCTCAAGGAATAGAAACAATTTATATTATTCTCATTATGAATAAAACTGGCTGGGTTGAAGAAGATTCCCTCTGATGGTACTTGGACAAGAAATGACCTTGGAGATTAAGCCAAGGAGAAACAGCTGCACAATGAAGCTCCCAGCTGGAAGAGGATTCGGACACAAATATGAGCAAAATGGGGAAAAATACAAAATGAACCCTTTAGACTAAAAATTCTTTGTATGGTATTAAAATATTAGCTCATATAAATGGGTGAGTATAAATGGGTGAGATAAAAATTGTTTAGGAAGAGAGATGCAGGAAATTAATATAAGAAAGCAAATAAAAGTAAAATTATAAGGCGGTTCAATTGTGTCCACTTCTGGGGGTGCTCATCTTCATTTCTTATCCAAGGGAGCCAGCATTATCTGAAGACACTTCTGTGGTCCTGTGGCCAGTATGACTACTTGCCAAAGTGCATGGAATGCTGTTATCTTCCCATTGAAGTGGTACCTATTTATGTACTCAAATTTGCATGCTTTCAAACTGCTAAGTGGGCAGGATCTAGAGCAAGGAATGGGAGCTCATCCCATTGCGCAGCACTCAGATCTCGAACCCAGGCTATCAGCTTTCCAACTGACAAGCTTATCATCTTTAACTGAATTAATTATAAACAGCTAGAATTGAAAAGACCTGAATTAGACATTCTAGAAGTTGATAAAAATTTTAACAGGGCCTCTTTAACAAAGCTCTATAACATTTTAAATTTGATAATAAGTACTATAAAATATTTTTAACTAGTAAGTTAACACCCCACATTCTTCAACCTTCTTTAGACTGTGTGGAAGTAGAAATTTAATTAATTAATTAATTAATTAGCAAAAGTCAGGAATATATGACTTTAGAAATCAATACAAGATTTTAGAAGTCAAATAATTAGTAATACTAATGTCTATCATTCCTTAAAGAATCATGTATTTCTAGAAATCTAACAAAAGACATTAAGAATTAGATAAACTAGAATTCCCTGTGTTTCAACACAACACATTTGATACCGTAGTTAGACTCATTATTACTATAAATCTATACTTCTTTTAAAGCTAGGAAACATCTTCACACTTTATATACGTCTATTTCATTATTAAACACAAATGTTAAATTATACTTAAAATTACTGATGAAGCATCTTAAATTAATTATAAACACAATCATCCAAATTGACTGGAATATATCTAGCTCTATCAGATGCTGAATATATTTCATTTTTGCAAAAAATAGTTCTGTTCCTCTAACCATATGTTTTCTAGGTATGTGGAAAGCCTTTATTTGCATAGGATTATTTGAGAATATAAGTAAAAATCAATAATGAACACTCAAATGAATTTATCAAAAACAGGCATATTATTTATATATTACACACATTTATATAGCCTCCCAACTCCTTTGCTTAAAAGTTCCATAACTTATAACATTAAACATAGCCAACGAAAGAGGTAATGTAGAAGAAGAGCAGGCAGAGCTGGAGGATGGAGTTAGGTGTGTCATTAACTTAGAATTGTTATGTTACCACAAATGGTCCAAGTCCAACCCCTCTTGAATTCAATTAACCCTTATCTGTCACAATTTAGTACTGAATTTTAGTTGACTAGATTCTTGTGTATAGGCCTGAGCAATCAATCTTTTGAACTGCAACTTAATGTATGGCCCTGATTGTTTGCACCTGACAAGAATATATTACCAAGCACATGTTATTCTTTTCATAAGATCCAACAAAACAGTGAATATAGATGGAAAATATTCTGTTCTTGGGTAGGGATTTAAATAAAAGCAGTTATTTTTTATTTTATATAAGCATTGTGCTGAATATGAAGAAATGGGTCTTATTAGACTAATTTCATGGATTACTGTCTTAACTTCATCAACAGTATACCCAAATTTGTGTAGGTCATTGAACCCTGCATGGAAAATAATAAAAACAATAACTTAGAAACAACCAAAGGGACTTCCGGTTTGGGTCTCTTCAGTGACAGATCGAAATCCACGATCGTGTGCGGGTTTGATCTGTGTTTGCCGCTGGAGCGCCCTGATCCTTTGGATTTGGGGCTGAAGCCACCCCATAGAGGTGGTGAAGAGGGGGGAGATTGCTAGCCGAGTGGAGGGGAGCCGCATCTCTCCTCCTTGGCTGGTCTAAACTCCCTTTCCTGAAGGCAGTTGCAGCGGTGGTCAGAAATGGCCACCTCAAAGAAGAACTCGACTGGATAAGATTGTGCAGGAGGAAGACAAAGAGGAAAGCAGGACAGACTGGGCTAAACAACAGAGAACATCTAAGCAAGGTACCCTGAATCTAAAAGTACCTAGAGGGGTACTTCTGAAAGAAGATCTTTAAGTGGCGAAGGAGAGAGAAAAGGAGGTTAAAAAACCCCTTTTTACCTTTATATTGACAATTACAAATGGTATGGAAAGAAATTTATATTAATCTATTTTGACAGTAATAGGCAACCTTAAGCTGAAATCTAAGTGTCAAAAGGAGAATAAAGTTTTTTTCTTGGTCATTTTAAAGCCTTAAGAAGGAGAAGAGTGGAGGCAAAAGGGTAGGACTTGGAATAATGGAAAAATAGAGTGCCACCTGGAAAAATAAAGAGGATTAACAGTGAAACTTTGAAAAGACTCCCGAGGATACATTGTAACTGAAATCTTATTAAAAGATACAGTAACCCACGGAAAGGAAAAGTAAAGGAAAGAACCAAGAAGGAACAGTCTAGGATTATTTGGTAATTAAAAAAAAGTGTTTGGCATTGGTTTTTTCTTTCTTTTTCTGTTTTTACTTAAAGTCAATTGGGTGGTTGTTCAAAAGTGTTTAAAATGGCATCACTCCTGGAGGAATTGAAGATGAGTCTTAAAAAACAGAAAGAAGATGCAGAAAGGGGAGGAAGATCCTTTGGCTTCGTATTTGAATTTTTTGAAATGGAGATCCTGAACTATGAAAAGGAAAAGCTTCAAGAGCAAGAAGAAGGGTGGGACAAAGAAGAAGCCATTTTCAATGATCAAATAATGCAAAGTGTGGTAATAAGGGGAAAAAGGGGGAAAGGAGTTAAAAGTTTGAGATCAAAGGGAACAGCCAAAAAGAAAAATAGTCTGAAAAAGAAGTATAACAGCAAGGAGAAGCAGAAAAGAAAACTACAGAAGGGAAAATTAGAGGGAGAGGGGTATTAAAAAAAGGGATGAGAAAAAGCGGGGAAAGAACTTATGAGGGACAAAAACAGGAAACAAAGAAAAAGGGGAAACGTACTAGGATTAAAGGTATTTGCTCCACTAGAAAATACAGAGACAATGGTTAAATTAAGTTAAAAGTGAAGATTCTGCAAAGATACAAAAGATAGTGTTGTGACAGTAGAATACTGTAATGAGTTAGAAATGAAATAAGTAAATAATCTATGAGATAAAACTGTATTGTTATGTAATGGTATGTTATTTATAATTAATGTAATAATAAAGAAGAAAGGGAAACATTGCAATTGTTTCTAAAGATTGATAAAACATTGAAAAGAAATGTGAAAGATTTATAAGGAAATTTATACCAGTTACCAATACTAGAATGATTTTGAATAACTATTTTGTTTACTAATATATATATATATATATATATATATATATATATATATATATATATATATATATATATATATATATATATATATATATATAGAGCTATTTCCCGCATTGTAGTATAGCAGTTCAGCAGAATCTCATCTGCCAGACGGACACAATACAGAAGCCTGATGATGGCAGATGAGATTCTGCTGAAACGGCTATTTAAAAGAACAACTACAATGACGTGGAAAAACAACCAAGCCTAACACCATACATGTAATACCCGAAAACTTAAGAAAACAAATATATATATATATATATATATATATATATATATATATATATATATATATATATATATATATATATATATTGTTTTAGCTATGTTTTTAGAATTTTTCTTTTACATTTTCAAGGGAAGTACCAAGCAGAGTCTGAATAATGAGATCTACATGATATAAAATAGATATTAGAAATTTGAATGTTATAATTTTAGAATGCACAAATTTAATGTTTAATGAGATTTCATATGATAATAACAATAAGACTTAAAGGTGTTGCACTTCGATTGGCAATCATAGGGGGAATTTTGCTTCTTAATAATGTTGGAAAAGAACATATGAAATTGTAAACAAGACAGACGAAAGTATAAGTATAATGAATAAAAAGATATAGAAATTTAGGGAAAAGAAATATAATTGAATAAGAAGAAAATGAGATAACCATAAAAGAAAATTAAGAGAAGTAAAGGGAGAAATAGTGAGAAGTTGGATAAAGAGTAATGAGATATGAAGTTGAATAGATAAGACGAATATGCATATGAAATTGTGTCTGTATGGAAATGTGATAACCCAGAACCATGCTCTACTCAAATAAGATGTTTTATTTGTTTTGTTAAAACTCAATAAAACTTTATTAAAAAAAAGAAACAACCAAAGGGAGGAAGAATAATTTGGCCTTCCCAAATACAACATACCTTTTCATCTCACAGACTTATATACTTGTGAAATATTAACACAAAGATTTCATTTATATATAGGGCAGTTAACAGTGGCTCACATTTCATTTCCACACAATAAAAAGCCAATTACACCAGAAGCTAACATTCTGTACGTAATATGGCAGTGCCTTACCTCTGGTTGGCAGGCTCAGTGAGCAGTTCCATGTTGACTGGATGTCAAGCCAGCAGAAGATTCTACCAGAATAATGCTAAAAGCATCACTTGCCTTGAAATTTAAGGGCATCTTCCTTGCTGCCCTCTGTATCACAGGAAACAGCAGGCCCAAACCTGCTTCACACTTGGATCACCATCACCATTATGCAATTGGAAATGTGGGTATTTCGTTTTGGGGGATTTTTTGTTTTGTTTTGATTGCTCTTCTACCTCACATTTTTGTTTTACCTGCTGTTCATTTAGTTTCCTTTGAATCTCCTCGGAATCACAAGTTTCATAGACAATGGCTTTGGATAACTCTGATTCAATATGGGCAAGCCAAGATCTTAAGTTGCTCATGTTCTTATCCAATTGCTGGATTGCCACCAAGGTCTCCTTCAGTTTCTTCATCCTGTTAAAAGTCACAGACGATATCATGAGCATGTTTATTCAGGAGCTCTAGATATCTGCCTTTTTAACTAACATATTTTAGCAATTTTTAGTATCAATATAATCTTCATTTTTAGAATGGATATGAATAACATAACCCAGTACGTGCATCTACAGGCATAAAAAGTATAGATAACAGTGCAAATGATGTTGATAACTATTAAAAAGTATTTTTAAAAAAATATATTGATTACAATAATTATTTTTAGATCTTGCAAATAGAAAGCTTCTTTTAATTTTCATTTAGCAATGAATGCTTCAGATTTAATATTTCCAGTGAACAGAAGAATCAGTGTGGTGTAGTGGTTAAGAATTGTACTCAGAATGGGAACTGTAAATGCAGTGGCCTAGAGATGGAGCTCTCGCCTCACAATCAGGAGGCTGTGAGTTCGATCCCAGGTAGAGGCTAATATTTGCTCCTGCTTGCACAGGGGGTTGGACTAGATGACCTCCAATGTCCCTTCCAACTCTGTTATTCTATGTTCTAATCTATTTCACTCTGAGCCATGCAAACTGACTGGATGACTTTGGACCAGTCAATCTGACTATCTCAGTCCAATCTACTTGACAAATTGCTGATGGGGAGGATCAGAACCAAAATATGTCTTGAATTGTGCTTAGGGTATATATGACGCCTAATTTATCTTTTTAGTTTTCAGAAGGCACTGGGGAAAGATCCTTATCTTCTAGTCCTAGCCACTTCTTGGAAAGAGAGGTTGGTGATGGGCCTTGATTAAGTTTGTGTGCCTTTGTGTACATCACGATTATTCTCAAGAGAAAATTTCAAGATGGTGATAAAAGAGATACTGTATCAACAGCATCTTTGTAGAAGGACAAAATCTGATAACAGGCAGAATATTTATTAAGGATTACACAGTAGCAATAAGTAATAAAACATCATCATATTCCACTTTAATTGTATTTTTAGTGTGCCATCTGTTAATCTTGTTTAGTCTTTAGGAAGAGATGAGTAAGAAAACCATCTGAAAGTTTAATACTGCCCAGAGTTGCTGCTGTCAGATGGGCGGCCATATAAATGTGATAAATGGGGAGTGGGGTTAGGTATCTGTTGGAAAGAATTTGGATTTATTATCACTCCAGCTGTGCAGGACATGTAAAGTTCATTGACATACGGTCTTACACCTAGGCCAGAGTTTGTGCTTGTTAGTCCTGAAGGATTGGGCAGGGTTCCTTGGATTTGTCAGCTTGGCACTTATATATTAAATTCATGTCCCTCCCGAGTTGGTCAAGGCTTCCCAAGAGATGATCTCTAGGTGATTCAAGCAGTGATGAGTTCACCCTTCAGAGATGGGATGATGAATTCAATCTGTGTTGAGGTAATGGTGATCTGCCCCATCTTCAATAAGCCACTGTTGGACTAAACAGTGTTGGAAAACTTTTATCCCCTCTTCAGTATTTCCTTTTTGGGAAAGTTTGTTGAGAAAGTAATTGGATGGCAGCTCCAGAAGACTTTAAAGAAAACTGATTATCGTATCTCTTTAAGTTGAGTTGCAGGCCTGGGCATAGAATAGAGATGGCACTAATCACATTTATGGATGACTTATAACAGACTTGGGAGTGGTTCTCTTTGATCACTAAGCAGCTTTGATACCACTGATCCTTCTGACTTCAAGGGTTGGAAGTACAGTGTTGTAGTAATTCTCCTTCCACTAGAGATGGATTCAGTTGAGGATGACTGTGGGGTGAGGTCTTAACTGGCCAAAAGTTGAGATACCCAATTCAGTATCATCAGCACAAAGCTCTTGGCCCTTGCTTTGTGGCAGGCTCAACTCTTTCACTGCTCTTGCTTAGCATTTACATTGTGCAACAGGATCAGATAATCTGTCATAATGGAGTTAGAGATAATTTTTGTGCTGATGATACTGAATTGGGTATCTCAACTTTTGGTCAGTTAAGCCATGTTTTAAGGTTCTGTCTCAGGATCTGGTGGCTGTAGCAGTCTGGATGGGGAAGAATGGGTTCAAACTACTTGGACAGCTGGCACAAAATGCAGTGGTGTAAGATGTTATTTATGCTTGTCTGATAAGATATGACAGAATTAGTCCATCACTTCAGCATTACCTCTGAGATTCGAATGGTCCCAGCTCCTACCTAACTTTCAAAAGGGTTTGAAGACCTGAATTTCCCCCAACATGGTGTCAGAAATGCTTGTGCCTGCTATGACTGTTCAACTGTTTATGGCTATTTTAAGCTTCCTGAAGCTGCCTCAATAAGAATATAGTAAATAAATATATTATAAAGTGCCTTCACATTTTCATCACAATGTAAACAATTTTAATAACTTATTGCCTTCCCTCAAAATATAATAAATCTGTTTACCCTCCTGCCATGTCCCATCTCTCATCTATAAACAGAGGTATAAATAATTGAGTTCTGATGTCAGCAAAAAAAGCATTAAAAATTACCAGAGATAACAATCTATTTAGTTTAACTATGATCAAATAAACCAACTTCATATTACTTCCTTTTACTTCTGTCAACCTCCCTCTTTAGCCCTTTCAAATAATGATGTAAAACTTGATTTCATTTTTTTTCTTTATCCCTTCTTACAAAATTCCTCAAAACTTTTAACAAGCCTCTTTTGTAAATCCCACATAGGAAAATTGTCCAGGTCACTCTCATTTTTTCATTAAGTCATCAGATAGTTTATTTTGTATGTCCAACATAACATATTTTCCATGTCATCTTGTAGCCTATTGTTTTTAAATCCATTTCCAATTTAATCTCAGTCTTGTCATGCAGAATTTGCTCCTGTTCCATAGCAACTTGTAGTCACAGACTTTATATAGATGCAGACACTATTAAAATTAATTACAAGTCCATCATTCAAAAATATCATTCAATAAAGATAGTGTGTGAAAATAAGCTCTCCCTTTTTGGATGCTTGGGCCAAAATTAGTACAAGGAAAGCAATGCTTCTTTTTATGCACACTTCTGCAATGTGTTTCTTCTCTTTCTGGAAAAAAATCCCAGAGAATAATTATAGTAATAGAATTCTTTGTTGGCCAATCTCCTATTGTAATTTTCTTTTGCTTAGTGTCAAGTTTGTTGTTTATTTCAGCGTGCGTCTGATTTTGAAAAACTAAATACCTATCATAGCAGAACTGTCAACAGTCCTTTATTCATGAAATGAACATGTTATTGACTAACGTAACAACTTACTTTAAGTCTTAGTCAGATACTCATGCTGCATACTCTCGCCAAAAATTTACTGTACTTGAGTGTGTAGTTTTTGGAAACCTACAGTTTCACTAGAGCATGCATCCATTTCAACTGAAAAGATATACAATCATGCATGCAAACACTGCAAGAAATAATTGTAGGCAGAAGTGATCTCCTCTCTGAGATAAAACTGCAACAATATTTATGGAAGCTAACTTTGTTAGGAAAGTGTAACATCTCCCACCATATTGTTTCAAGAAACTGGGGAGGATTTCTTTTTCTGCAAAAAAAATATCCAACATCCAAAAAGAGCAGGTTGAAATCAGCAAATGACAGATCTAAATTTAACAAGCTTAATCTATAGCTACAGTAAATCTGACTTGCTGAACTTTTTAAATATGTCTTACAATTTGACACTGTTGCAATTATTTAGAAGTATTGTTATTGTCGGATAAATATTCTTAACTTTAAATTAATACTTTAAATGTATTACCTCAAATTAAGTACTGGAAATATATTTAAGTTTAAAATACATGCAGGGATAATTTATGGTTTTATTATTGTTCATTAAATAATATGAAAACTTTTTCAGATATATAAACTTTAAAGTAGGTTTTAATTGAACAGATATATTGTGACTCAACTGCACTCTAATGTACCATGAAGTCACAACTATGAATAAATAAGACAGCTGTTTGCTAATAATAACCTTCTTTGAAAAAGAGCAAGAAAGGTGATTCCAAAAACTGCAGTCACATTACTTAACGAAATAAACAGAAAGCAACCCCAAAACATTGTTCTTAATGTCAAATTATATGGATGTTGAAAAAATCATTGGTTGTTTAACCTGAGTAAAATTTTGAAATACTTTTTGAAAGTCTTTTTCAATTTTTTTACATTAATGTTTTGTACAGTTTGAAAACCATTCCCCACATAATCCTGTTTCCATGCCACATTTACAGTGGAAAAACATGTGACATTCAAATGCATTTTCTATGTATCTTCCTGTGTGTGGTATCTTCCATATGTTAATTATAGAAGGTTTTTTTTATGGAGCCCATTATTTTTCATGCCCATTTTTCATGGATCTCTTCTTTACCAGGAACCCTTTATTACGAAGAGTAATAAAACAAAGCATAATAATAAAAGATTCAAAACTTTGCTTGCCTTGACACATCACAATTGCAGTCAGGAAGATCTGAATCCACACTGTGATCGTCTGCCATTTTCAGAGCATGTAAATCCACCAGCACCAGCATTAAATTTTCCACGATAATAATTAAGAGCGTTCAATCCAATTATAACTGGAAACTGTGTACTTTACAGTACTGTGCAAACAGTGCTTACCCTCCAAAGAAAAGTTGGTAAGTCACTGCCTGATAACATGAGACTAAGCTGCGTGACAAGTGGTCATGTTTCTAAATAAAACTTACATTCATCAACATGTGCCAGGGTGATCTTCAGGAATGTAGACTGTGAATGGAGGAGGGGAAGGGTAAAAAAGTGTCCACTATAAATTCTGAGCAGCTGTGGACCAACTTGTCCAAAAAGGCAATCCAGGAAAAAATGTGTCTGGCTGGTGTAATCAAATAAAAATAAAAAGTGGGATATTTGTTCCTTTGCTGGGTACTATGTGAACTTCCTGTTCCTGTTTTATATTTTTTATGAATCTTTCCAACTGTTAGGAGGCATCGCCAAAGGCATTTAAAGTAGCAAGGAAAGGGATTATCCATCTAAAAGAACTGAACTTTGACAAGAGTACAAAACTAAAAGGAAATAGAGTAAAAATAACAACCCATCATTCATACTGGTTTTTTTCCAGATCAATAAACTTTAAACAAGTTAATTTTAGCATTTATTTAATAAAACCATGCTAAAATAGTATACTTTAAATATTGTATTTAAATTTAACTGCTATTAACTTCTTGAAGAACGTTAATATTTATTTATATTGAAGGCTTTCTATTATAATTCTAAATGGCTGAAAAATGGAAAGCTATAAATGTGTCTTAAATATAATTTTCCTTTCAGTCATGACAGGCTAATAAAAACATGTTGTTGTCTCAATACCGCTGCTTTAGATTTTCTATCTTCTTGGTATTACTTGCTTGAAAACCACATCCTGAGGAACTATCTAGTATCACAAAACGTAACAATTCCTGCTTTAATGAATCTATTTGTATTGGTACTTGCAGCCAACCTTGACATGAAAACCTTTTATAGAAGAGATTTATGCTGCCACAACAAAATAGTCGGTACCAATGAATCACAGAAAATTACAAAATAATTAAATGGAAACCAAATGGTTAAGTACCAATTGAGAAACAGGTAATATACTGTAGAAGCTTCTGATGTGCAACTGGTGTTATTCTTCTGATGGCAGCAGACTAAAGGATTGATCCTGTTCTAGAGGTGAGAGGCAGGGCATTTTGCAACAGAAGGATATTGTAAATGCTAAAGTGTAATCTCTGTAAACAGATCATCTGTAAATCTTTCTTTTTGACTGGGTCTTAACATGAAAGTTAGGCTGTTTTGTTTTGTTTTTATTTTTTGTGAGTATTTGTATTTATACCCCACTTGCCAAGATCAGAAGTACTACTGAACACATGCATGCCTACAGACACATAGCATACATACCTGGCTGCAATGAGATCTAAAAGATGTTGCCACCTGTCATTGACCTTGCCAAGTTTATACCCAATCTCCTGAGCTTTGTTTTCATGGCTTGCTTTAGCAAGGCGTTCTCCCATTTCCTGAAGCTGCTTTTTATTCTCTTGGGCAACTGCAATTTCATCCTGATAATCCTAAAATGACAGAAGAAGATAAAAAACCCCAGTAAGCATCTTAAGAAAATCTTGCTTAGAGCAACAAATGGTTCCTTAGTTCCTCTTATCTGGGAAGGTTATGTCCCAATAATATCTAAAGATGATATCCTGTTTTATAATTCTGAAAGGGTTTATAGGAGATAATAATCTAACATACATAGAAAACAAGAAAATAAAAACCCCAAAAGTCTTCAAATTGTTCAGTTTAGCCAAATTAGTGACACTGTGGTGTATTGAAATATAAAACCCAGATTTTCCAGCCAATGTGGCCTTTATAAAGACCATCATATTATAAAAGACCATACAGGATCGTATCCAAGATTTTTCTGAACGGCTTCCTGGGATATAACATGTTGCAGTTCTGATAAACTAAGAATATTTATGGAATGGTCTGCAATAGTAAAGCAGAAGCCCTGTACCTTTTTGAGTTTTTCAATCATTTCTTCAATGAGGATATCTCCATTCTGGGAAACTTTACTCTCCATTTGTGTCAACCATTCACAGAGATCTTTGTTCTTCTCACTGAAGACTGCCCATTCATTCAGTCTCTCACTCACTTGCTGCCTCCTCAAGGAAACCTTTATAAAGATGTGCAGGGAGAAAGCTAGATTACAATAACAAGGAAAGTTAGGCATAATGTTCACCTAGTACTAAGATTGCTGGATCTTAGTGCTAGGTGAAAAAGAGAGATAAAGTTTCAACCATACGTGATTTCTTTCACAGCTTCACAATAGTTATTAATCTTAGGTTACTTCTGGCCAAATTGTAATGAGAAAGACAGTTGTACACAAATACTAAAAGCTACCAGACATGTAATTAGGTTCCAGAGGAAGATAAAGGAATCCAGGCTTCTCAGTTGCAGGCATAAAGGTGTAGCTCATATAATGGCAGTCAGGTAGATATATCTATAGCCTAGATAACTATGTTTAGATCTCAGATTACACATAAATGTAGAGATTACTTTTAAATATAGAGCTGCAACTAGTCGCAAAGAGACAGCATCTTTCAACAACTATGCCATTAAAAAGAAAAAAAGGTGTGCTATTTTTGAAGTAGTTTTCCCAATGCAATAAATTCTAAGACTATGTGATCAGATTTCTTGATCCTGTTGCTACTGATATTGTTAATTTGGTCTATAACCCAACTGGCTTTTAAAAAAATGCTAAGCATACAAACCTGGTAGGCAACTGAATTTTAAAAAATGTGGCCTCCACTGATAAAAAAAAACATTACTGCAATAGTATTTAAACGGTTTGCATCCTGCAATATCTCCTATAAATAACACAGATATTGGTGAATTTATTTCATATTTATTTATTGGTTTGTTTATGGGATTTAGTCCCATCTCAGTCTGTTAATCCGTGACCAAGAAGTGGATACAGATAACATAAATAAAAACCCCCACACAAAATAGGAATGATATGTTAAATGAATAACAAATTACAAGAACAGATTAGGTTACTGTCACTCCTAATCACTCAATCAGTCCACTATGGCCTTCAAAAGAACTAAGTATTTACCAACTTCTAGAAGGCCATTTGGGAGAGAGCATCCTGCAAGCTCAGAAGGATGGCTTCTAATAAAGAAAGACTTAGGGTCTCTGATGTTTCCATCTGATCCCATCAGATCTGACATGTAATTGAAAAGGAAATAGAAGAATGGCAACAAAATGTCCTCAGAATAAATGTATAACATCATTTCTTAAACCTTAAAATGTAGATCAAAAGAAGATTAAGCAGAAGCAAATCAAACCTAGAAAAATATATATTTTTATACTTTTTCAACAATCTAAGTTTTACTTACTGCACCTGCTTCTTCTTTTCTATAAATGTAGTTCCTTCTCAGCTTATGTGTTTCCTTTACTGAGAAAGGAAACACTTAAAAGAATCGCCGCAGCCCATATTTAGTTATGTAAAATGATTCTAATTTCCTTTTGTGTTTTTTTTTCATACCCCAGTATCAAAAACTATTCTGATTCTTCTCTGTGGACCTAATCTCCTCTATTGCATGGAGAACAACTGGTCAAGCCAAGCAGGGAAAAATGCAAATTTGCCAATGCCTCAAGATCAGAAATAAGGAATTAGTTGTTCAGTGTGTGCAGCATAAATTTTTTGTTTATTTGACTCTGTCCTCCTCCCCCACCTTCCAATATAGCCAGCATGCATTCTGTCTCTTGAGCCTTCAAAGAATAAGCCCAACCAAACAATGTGCTGTGAACTGCAACAGTATTGGGATGCTCTTCTCAGCCAACCTAAGTAGATGATAGAGCAAGACATCTAAACTCTTGGTGAAGGTGTTTATACAAAAGTTAAAGCATTGCTATATTTATTTGTTCCCAAACTTTTATAGCACACACCAATCCAAACAGACTTTGAACAGGGTATGATAAAGTCAAGATAGTTAGATACTGAAGTTCAGATACAAATAAAGAGAAATAATCAATAAAAGAATCAAACCTTCTGTCATTCTTTAACTAGTCAGAGTAAGGGCATCCTTATGGGTAGTCCTCATTCATTTATGGTAATTGGGACGGAATTTCCATCACTAAGCAATGTGGTTGTAAAGCACAATGTCATGTGACTATACTGCTTTGCAACAGAAATTCACGCACTTCCGGTTGCTGTCATTAAAAGAATCCCATCCCATTGTTAAGTGAGGACAAAAAAGGATGCAAATGATGAACAGATGACTGCAAGATGCTTTAATACTGTAACTGTGAGTAGGGTGCCAAGTGCCCAGATCATGATTACATGACCGCAGAGATAAAGAGTGACTGGCATAAGTGCAAGGAATGGTCATAAGTACCATTCCCTCAGCATTGTGGTAAGCTCGAACAGTCACTGAACAAGTGCTCATTAAATGAGGACCACCTGCATTTCCAATATAAATATGGCACAATAATTTACTTACAACACTCAGCAAGCTGATCCCTCTCTAATTACCAAAATCATCTTTGGCTCCTTTTTAAAATGTAGGAATTATAATAGCCTCTCCAATCACAAGGAATCAGAACTGTCTGGTTAATATAATTAAAAAACAATTAAAAAGCCAGAACTGCCAGAAATCAGCATTTGTCTAATTTACTGTGGTGAAAAACAAATACTTCCTAATTTCCTCCTTGAGCTGGTGCAAGGACAGCCGAAGCACATCTCCATATGCCTCTTTTCTTGTATGTCAGTGTCTTTCTTCGATCTAAGGATGGCTTAAGGTTTCATGCTCGGGGTTTTCTCTTATATTCTGCACTAAACTATCGCGTTGGAATGACAGGGACCTGGTCTGAAATGACATGCTCTGTATCAGCAATCTTGCCATTCCAACTGATTCTACCAGTTTCCTTGGGATCTTCCCCTTCTGCCGATAGCTGATCTTGTTGTCCATCCTGTACTCAACATTTGACTGTAATGTGGCTTAGATTCCTGGTTCCTGAAACTTTTTTTTTATGTTTTCTTTGTAAAGGGATTGATCAAGCAGTCATCTGACCAATAAGCAAAGCAAATGTCCCTGATATTGATTATGCTTTCTGGGTTTCCTGAATGCTCTGGAACATACAATATGAAAATTTAGATTCTATGAGTACAATATGTTTGTCTGCTTGTCTTTTCATGTAACTGGTCCATATACTGACATGCAGTTGAACAAACAGCCAAGAAATATAAACATTTTAAGTCTTTGCTGCTACCTACTGGTTGAAAGGTAGATTTGTGAAACTTAGAAAGTGAAAAGGCCTAAAAATGACTAACTAACCCATCCCTGACTTTAGACAAACTGAAAGAACAACTGAATGGACTCAGCTCATATATTATTCAATTTGTTTGGCATAAAATAAAATAATATAAAAATCCAGTATGTTTACCGGATTTATCAATTTTTTGTGTTTATATATGTATCGTCTATCTTACATTTCTTAACACATATGGACAGTTGAAACTTAGGGCTCTTCCTGCACCTCTTTCTTACAGTTGATTTTTAAATTAACTACAGCTGCCTTCATTGAGAATTTTTAGATGTTTTGCTTTTAAGTGTCTTCCTCTTAAAGGTTTCAACACTGTTTCTTCTGGATCCAAAAATCCAGCCAACAGTAAGATTCCATTGTCAAATACACTAGGTAAAATCTCATGCAAATGGTTAGTTTCTCTTTGCTTTAAG